>NW_026612601.1:0-7500 GCF_029931775.1 Euleptes europaea | reverse complement strand
CCCAACCCCAACCCCAACCCCAACCCCAACCCCAACCCTAATCCTAACCCCAACCCTAATCCTAATCCTAACCCTAACACGAACCCTAACACGAACCCTAACACGAACCCTAACACGAACCCTAACACGAACCCTAAACCCAAGCCCAAGCCCAAGCCCAAGACCAAGCCCAAGACCAACCCCAACCCCAACCCCAACCCAACCCTAACACTAACCCAAACCCTAATCCTAACCCTAACCCTAACCCTAACCCTAACGCTAACCCAACCTTAACCCTAACCCAAACCCCAACCCCACCTCCAACCCCAACCCCACTCGAACCCTAACCCTAACCCTAACCCTAAACCTAAATCTAAACCTAACCCTAATCCTAACCCTAAACCAACACTAACACAACCCTAAACCCGACCCCAACCCTAACCCCAACTCCAACCCTAACACTAGCCCTAACCCAACCCAAACCCTAACCCAAACCAAAACCTTACCCTCACCCTAAACCTAACCCTAACCCTAACCCTAACCCTCACCCTAAACCACACTAACCCAACCCTAACCCTAACCCCAACCCCAACCCCAACCCCAAGCCCAACCCAACCCCCAAAACTAACCCTAACCCAAACCCTAACCCTAACCCTAACCCAACCCTAACCCTAACCCTAACCCTAACCCTAACCCCAATCCCAACCCTAATACTAACCCCAACCCTAATCCTAATCCTAATCCTAACCCTAACACGAACCCTAACCCTAACCCTAACCCCAACCCCAACCCCAACCCCAACCCAACCCAACCCAACCACACCCAACCCAACCCAACCCAACCCTAACCCTAACCCTAACCCTAACCCTAACCCTAATCCTAACCCTAACCCTAACCCTAACCCTAACCCTAACCCTAACCCTAACCCTAACCCTAACCCTACCCTACCCTACCCTAACCCTAACCCTAAACAACACTCACCCAACCATAACCCTAACCCCAACCTGACAGGCTGTTATCTCGGTTTAGATGTTTCCTCTGTTCCTTTGCTGAACCGTCCAGACTTCAAGGACCGCTCCACATACCAAAGCCTGGGAACACTACTCCTGGGAAATAATGCTCTGTTTATGCTTTGTAATCTCCCGCCGTTTCTATGCTTTATATCTCCAACTAACGAGCAAGACACTCATAGCTGTCATCTCATCCTCAATGCACTGTATTGCCTATTTGACCAGTAAAAGCCATCTGCTTGGAATCTAATTGTCTCTGTGGTGATTTCTGGTTCTTTGGTCAAGAGCTCACATTATGACAGCTATCTTCTACAACTCTTCCTTAACGATTCCCTAGTCAGGCTGGAGCCCTGGAGGGTTCGCCTGCCACTCGGATGGGAGCTAGGAAGTCGCTCTCCGAGTGAACCGTGACTACTACTTCTTGGAACCCTGGAGTCCTCATTTGAGGATCCTACTCTTCTACAGGACATAGTCACTGAACTCTTTAGGACTAATTTAGAGGTTTGCCACTTGAGGGGACTGGTACAGACACAGTGGCAATCTCTAGTGAGAGTTCTCTGGATGTTAATGTCGGAGGATACTAATACTCGTTTAGACCTCCAGGATTTTGATCAGTTGCTGGATGATGCCCGGCTGGCAACTGAGGACTTATAAGTACTAACCGGATTATTGGACAAGCTTATTGCCCGTGAGACTCTCCCATCATGGCTCTAACGCGTCCTGTTGCCTTGGGAAAAGGTACCATGGCAGGAGCCGCACCGGCAGGTTTTTCTTTGATACCCGATGCAGCTAGCTGTCAAGCTGAAGCCAAGCGGGTCGCTATCCATACGGCTCTCCTCTTTGCGGATTGTACTAAGGATACCACGGTAGCCACCTTGGCTCAACGTTTGGCTTGACGTTTGGGGCCGATGCACCCGCGATTGCGGTCCGAATACAACCATTGCTAGGCGGGGAACCCGGCCCCATACTCACACTCCTGGAAACGGAACTTTTACCGCACGTTACCACAGCTGCAGCCTTGAGACTTGAAAACGAAAAAGTTCTCGCAGATAAAGAAGCTGCTGAAGCGGCTAAGGCGGCAGCCGAGGCTCAAGCCGCAAGGGATAAAGAGTTACAGTTGGCTGCGGATCGGGCGCGAACAGGCGGTCGCCCCAAGGACACTATAAGGAGCGGTCCTCCGTTGGGTCTGTCTTTTCCCCCGGAATTTGCCCCGTCGCGCACGACCCAACGCGCACGCTGCCTCGCAGACCGACGCCAAGACTCCGGGGAGTCTGAGGAAGAGGACTTATATGGGGACAGTTCTCAATGGGCCACGAGTTTTAGGACAAGTAAACCTCATCGTACTGGTGGCCCAGGAGAGGACGTTCACCTGTTACGAGCCCAAAATCGAGAGCTATCTGACCGTGTTGATCAACTCCAGGAGCTAATGGAACGTGTGCTTCAGGACAACAGGGCAGTTGCAGCAAGCCCTGACAGCCCAGGCACAGCCCGTCCCACAGGGACCCGCAATACCGGATCAGGGGTACCAGTCCAGCCACCCCGCTAATGTGCCTGCGCAACCTCCGCCTCCCGGAGGTCCCGTTTTACCTGCACCAAGGGCACCCGTGCAACCGGCTCAACCTCTGCCCGGTCCTTGGAAACAACTCAAATTGAAAACTACGTACGATGGATCTCTTGAAACCCTACCCTGTTTCTTGCATCAGGTGGACCAGCTATATGCGAGAACAAGGACAGCTCTTCCCTACAGAGGACAGCCGGGTTCGCTATGTGGCTTCCCTTTTAACAGGTAAAGCAGCCGACTGGATGGTCCTCCAATTCGACACCCAATCCCGCTCTATCCGTTCCCTCAACAATTTCATGACTGCCTTACGTAGGAGGGTTGAGGATCCCTTTCTGGGGAACGAGCCAAAGCGGAGCTTTTACAATTAAGACAGGGCTCTACTCCAGTTCGAGAATTTGCCGATGAATTTCAAAGACTGGCGAGCAAAATTGTGGGCTGGCCCGAAGCCACCCTAATTCACCATTACAGGGAAGCCTTACACCCTGACGTGTTGAACTGGTCGTACATGCGGGGTGATCCCGAAACTCTCGAGGATTGGATTCTATTAGCCGAAGAGGTGGAAAGCCGCCGGCGCTTTATTTCCCTTGTCCGCCAAAAACACAAGGAGAAAAGCATCCAAAAGCCCCAGCCCAAGGCACCACCACCCAATCCACGGAAACCTGCGCGTCCACCCCAGGATCGCGAATCCCGATTTCAAAGAGGTGCCTGCCTCATTTGTGGGAACTGGGCCACTTTGCAGCAGTCTGCCCATACCGCCCTGAACCCTTTCGTCCCAGCACGACAACCCGAGCCAGAGGACGACCACAACGCAGAGGCACCGCGGCCACCCGCAGCGCAGGGGTTCATTCGCCCCTCGAGTGCTCCCAACTCAGCCCCCCGCGTTTTTCGTCCGAAAAAAGGAGGGCGACCTACGCCTCTGCATTGACTTCCAAAAACTCAATGCAGTTACTCAAGCCAACGCCTATCCTATACCGCTAATATCAGATATTTTGGACCTAGTAGAAGCCTACTACCGCGTCCGTATCCGCGAGGGGGACGAATCCCTCACTGCCTTCTCTAGCTGTTTTGGGATGTTCGAATTCCTTGTGATGCCTTTCGGACTTAAAAGGGGCCCCGGGGGTCTTCATGCAACTCATCAACGAAATCCTTCATGATTTACTGTACCGCGGGGTGGTGGTTTATTTAGATGACATTCTTATTTATTCAAAAACTATGGACGAGCACGTCGCTTTGGTCCGAGAAGTTTTACACCGCCTACGCAACCACCAACTCTTTGCAAAACTGGCTAAATGCGAATTTCACCAGAGCAAAATAACTTTCTTGGGATATATAATCTCCCACCATGGCCTTAGTATGGACCCGGCAAGGTCCGTTCCGTCCTCGATTGGAAACCTCCCTCCAACCGCAAGCAAGTACAGCAGTTTCTGGGCTTTGCTAATTTCTACCGCGGATTTATCCCTAACTTCGCCCAAATAGCACTGCCCATCACCGACCTTCTGAAAAGGTAAAGAAAAATCTGCCACATTACCCTCCGCTAAAATACTGTGGACTAACCAATGCCAGACCGCCTTTGTAGCCCTCAAACGCCTTTTCACATCGGAACCTGTGCTACGGCACCCAGACCCTAATCGAATGTTCATTGTACAAGTCGATGCCTCCGACGTAGCTATGGAAAGCACACAGTCACCGGCGTGCAAACTCCCCCAACACTACCGACTGCCCAACTGCCTGCAGTCGGCGCACCGCCGCAACCCACGATGACCGGCGCTCCAGCTCCTCCAAACCAACCGGCTGCCCAGCCGCCTTCAGTCGGCGCACCGCCGCACGTTGTCAGGCTGTTATCTCGGTTCAGTTGTTTTCTTTCGTTTCTCTGCTGAACCGTCCAGCCCTCAAGGACGGCTTCACATACCAAAGCCTGGGAACGCCATTCCTGGGAAATAACGCTATGTTTATGCTTTGTAATCTCCCGCCATTTCTCTGCCTTATATTGCTGAATACTGAGCAAGACAGCTCATAGCTGTCATCTTATCCTTGATGCACTGTAATGCCTATTTGATCAGTAAAGCCATCTGCTTGGATTCTGACTGTCTCTGTGGTGATTTCTGGTTCAATGGGTCAAGAGCTCACATTATGACAGCTATGACCTTTCCATCAGTCAGGCTGGAGCCCAGGGGGGTTCGCCTGCCACTCGGATGGGAGCTAAGTGAAAGCTCTTCGAGTGAGTTTACCGTGGCTCGAGCCCCGTGTGGCTCGCCTGTCACTCGGTTGGGAGCTACGACGGATTTCTCCGAGTGAGCCCGGTGTGGTTCGCCCCGATCCCGGTGGATCTGTCCCCCGGAGCCGGGTTAAAAGCACTGGCGAAACGGATGGTTGCGCTCTTCCACGGAATGACCTCGACCACCGCTTCAATGACCGGAATTGCTAAGCTGTCGACCCCCCGTCTTTGGTGTCAGCGCAGCGACCTTAGCGGTTCAGGTCCAACCGCAACTGGATCTTCCGGATCAAGCCGGACCTAGTCCGGCATGGGAGCAGGAAGCTCGGCCACTAGTGACCACGACCCTGACCACCAAACTTGAAGCGGACCAAGTTTTAGTGGATCGTGAGAGGACCAAAGAGGACTTGCACCATGAGGAAACTCTCTGGACTGCAATCCTCCGCATCGGCCAGCCCCGTTGCTTAGGTGATGCGGGCACGGATATGGTTTTGCTCCGGCAGCACAATCAGGAACACTTAGACCGAGTGTCCCACTTGCAGGGTCAAATGCACTTTGTGCTTCATGACAACAACTGCTTGCAGCAGATACAAGCCGAACCGGATGGCCCGGTCCCAGCTCCACAACCAGGGTCTCCTGATCAGGCTCAACCGCAGCAACCTGCGGCACCTCTGGGGAGGAGCGCCCATGTCGCCAGTATCTCCAGCAGTGCCTGTGGCGCCAGGAGACCCCAGAGCTCCCGTCCTGCCACCGCCAGGAAGTCCAGGAGCCACATTCCTTGGATCTACACCAGCACCCGTACTACCTCCAGTTCCATGGAGACCACCCAAACTGAAGATCTCTTTCGCCGGCTCGGCAGAGATACTACCTTGTCAGCGACCCAAGGTGAGGGAAACCAGAAGTCTCCCCCCAAAGCTTCCGTTCCCTGCCCGCAGAGATCAGCGCGGCCCCCTCAAGATCACGAATCCCGATTCCAAAGGGAGCTTGCCTCGTTTGCGGAGCAACAAACCACTTTGTTTCAGCATGCCCTCAATGCCTGGAACTCCCTCGACCGAACACGTTGCCCCGGGCTCAGGAACGACCTCAACGCAGAGGTACCCGCGGCCACCCGCAGTACAGCACCGGGATGGCCCACACCCTCTGCACTGCCTACTTCTGCAGACCCCTCCGGGTCCTGGATTACAAGTGCCCAGTGGGGGACAACTCTCCATCTTCGGACGGGGAGCTTCCCTGGGATACCCCAGCGTTAACCCTGGACTCGCTTCCTGACCTATCACAAAACTGGGGAAGACCTCAACGCAGAGGCACCGCGGCCACCCGCAGTACAGCGCCGGGACGGCCCACACCCTCTGCACTTCCCACTTCTGCAGACCCCTCCGGGTCCTGGATTAGAAGTGCCCCAGTGGGGGACGTTTCTCCATCTTCGGACAGGGATCATCTCCAAGATACCCCAGCGTTAACCCTGGACTCGCTTCCTGACCTATTCACAAAACCGGGGAAGACCTCAACGCAGAGGCACCGCGGCCACCCGTGGTACAGCGCCGGGACGGCCCACACCCTCTGCACTTCCCACTTCTGCAGACCCCTCCGGGTCCTGGATTACAAGTGCCCCAATGGGGGACGTTTCTCCATCTTCGGACGGGGATCATCTCCAAGATACCCCAGTGCTAAACCTGGACTCGCCTCTTGACCTGTCTAATAACCGGTCACAGTCTGCGGCGAATGGGAAGTCCCCACAGACCCCCGCAGTTTCTCCTGCAAAACCTACGAAACCGACAAAGGTGAAAGAAGTAGAAAATACGGTGTATGTGGACGCAGTGTTGCAACACTATAAAGGGGGTCCCCAACTGCCTGTCAAGGCACTTATTGACTCCGGTTGCACTCGCACCTCTCATCAATGAGGCCACATTTGCAGCACTCAAAGTCAAGTCCGAGGCTTTACCAGCCCCCGTCCAATTTGCCCAAATGGATGGAAGCCATTTCAAGGGGGGTCCAGTTGATCATCGCACTATAGGGGTGGCGATGGGAATTGGCTCCCACTGGGAGCAAATCAACTTTACCATAGCCCCTATTCGATTCGAAGTGGTCCTGGGAATTAACTGGATTAAAGGTCATTGTCCCAGTATCGATTGGGACACGAACACAATCTCCTTTGACAACCCTAAATGCGACCAGCACCGACAGCAAGTTGCGGTGCTGTCTCCACCGGCTTCGGCATCACTCTCCGAGGTCCCATCAACACCAGCCCTCCCTGAGATATACCAGGACTTTGCGGATGTCTTTAACATTAAAGAATGTGATGCCTTACCCCCTCACCGGGCTACTGACTGTGAATTCCGCCCAACGCTGTTGTTTCGCGGATAATGTACATTAACCAAAAGTAAAATCTACCCAATGAGCACTTCCGAGCGCACTGTGCTACGGGACTTTTTGGACAAAAACCTTGCCAGAGGGTTCATTTGCCCATCGAATGCTCCCATCTCAGCCCCCGCGTTTTTCGTCCGAAAAAAGGAGGGCGACCTACGCCTCTGCATTGACTTCCGAAAACTCAATGCAGTTACTCAAGCCAACGCCTATCGTATACCGCTAATTTCAGATATCTTGGGACAACTGCAAGAGGGACGTATTTTTTCTAAATTGGACCTGGTAGAAGCCTACTACCGTGTCCGTATCCGCGAGGGGGACGAACCCCTCACTGCCTTCTCTAGCTGCTTTGGAATGTTTGAATTCCTTGTGAA
>NW_026612600.1:70000-72981 GCF_029931775.1 Euleptes europaea | reverse complement strand
TCCCAACCCTAACCCAACGCTACGTTTAACCCAAACCCTAACCCGAACCCGAACCTGTACCCGAACCCTAACCCTAACCCTAACCCTAACCCTAACTCTAACCCAGCCCTGACCCTAACCCTAACCCTAACCCTAACCCTAACCCTAACCCTAACCCTTACCCTAACCATAATTAAACCCTAACCCTAACCTTAACCCCAACCCTAATCTTAACCTTAACCTTAACCTTAAACCTAAACCCTAACCCTAACTCAACCCTAACTCTAACCTTCTCTAAACCCAAACCCAAACCCGATCCCAATCCCGAACCCTAACCCTAACCGTAACTTTAACCCTAACCCTAACCCTAACCCTAACCCTAACCCTAACCCTAACCCTAACCCTAACCCTAACCCTAACCCTAACCCTAACCCTAACCCTAACCCTAACCCTAACCCTAACCCTAACCCTAACCCTAATTCAACCCTAACCCTAACCCTAACCTAACCCTACCTTTAACCCAAACCCTCACCCTAACATAACCCTATCCCTAACCCTATCCCTAACCCTAACCCTAACCCTAACCCTAACCCTAACCCTAAAACTAATTCAACCCTAACCCTAACCCTAACCTAACCCTACCTTTAACCCAAACCCTCACCCTAACTGAACCCTAACCCTAACCCTAACATTAACCCTAACCCTAACCCATCCCTACCTTTAATCCTAACCCTATCTTTAATCCTAACCCTAACCCTTACCGTAACCCTAACGCTTACCAAACCCTAACCCTAATGCAACCCAAACCCTAACCCTAACCCTAACCCTAACCCTAACCCTACCCCCTAACCCTAACCCAAAACCTAAACCTAAGCCTAACTCAAACGCTACCGCGTACCGAACCCTAACCTTAACACTAACTCTAATTCAACCCTAACCATAACCGTAACCCTAAACCCGAACCCTAATCCTAACCCTAATTCAACCCTAACCCTAACCCTAACCTTAACCCTAATCCCCAACACTAACCCTACCCCTAATTCAACCCTAACCCTAACCTTAACTCTAAACCCTAACCCTAACCCAACCCTACCTTTAAACCCTAACCCTAACCCTAACCCTAACCCTAACGCTAACCCAAACCCTGACCCTAACCCTAACCCTAACCCTAACCCTAACCCTAACCCTAAGCCTAACCCTTAATCTTACCCTAACCCTAATCCTAACGCTTACCCAATCCTAACCCTAATCTTAACCCTAAACCCTAAACCCTAAACCCTATCCCTAACCTTAACCCAACCCTACCTTTAACCCTAACCCTCACCCTAACTCAACCCTAATCCTAACCCTAACCCAAACCCTAACCCTAACCCTAACCCTAACCCTAACCTTAACTCTAACCCCCAACCCCTAACCCTAACCCTAACAATAACCCAACCCTACCTTTAATCCTAACCCTAACCCTAACCTAAACCTAACCCTAACCCTAACCCTAACCCTAACCCAACCCTACCTTTAACCCTAACCTTCACCCTAACTCAACCCTAACCCTAACGCTATCCCTAACCCTAACCTTAATTCTAACCCCTAACCCTAACCCTTACCCTAACCCTAACCGCTTAACCAACCCTAACCCTAATTCAACCCAAACCCAAACCCTAACCTTAACTCTAACCCCAAACCCTAACCCTAACCCTAACCCTAACACTAACCCTAACCCTAACCCTAACCCAACCCTACCTTTAACCCTAACCCCCCTACTCAACCCTAACCCTAACCCCTAACCTTAACTCTAATCCCTAACCCTAACCCTAACTCAACCCTACCTTTAATCGTAACCCTAACCACCTTACCCTAACCCTAACACTTACCCAACCCTAACCCTAATTCAACCCAAACCCAACCTTAACTCTAACCCCTAACCCAACCCTAACCCTAAACCTAACCCTTTCCCTAACCCTAACCATAACCCTAACCCAAAACCTAAACCTAACCCCAACCCTAACGCTACCGAGTAATCTACCTAACCTCACATTAACCTAACCTAACCTAATCAACCACCCTAACCTTAACCTTAACCCTAAACCCTAACCCTAACCCTTACCCTAACCCTAACTCTAATTTAACCCTAACCCTACCCTTTACTTTAAACCCTATCCCTAACACTAACCCTTACCCTAACCCAAACCCAACCCTACCTTTCACCCTAACCTCACCCTAACCCTACCCTAACCCTAACCCTAACCCTAACGCTTACCCAACCCTAACCCTAACCCTAACCCTAACCCTTTACACCCTAACCTTAACCCTAACCCTAACCCTAACCCTAACCCAACCCCCTTATTCAACTTAACCCTAACCTTAACTCTAAACTCTAACCCTAACCCTAACCCACCCTACCTTTAACCATAACCCTAACACTAACCCTAACTTTAACTCTAAACCCTAACCCTAACCCAATTCTACCTTAAACCCTAACCCTACTAACCTAACCCTAACCCTTACACAACCATAACCCTAACCCTAACCCTCACCCTTACCCAACCCTAACCCTAACCCTAACGCTTCACTCAACCCTAAACCTAACCCTATCCCTTATTCCCAACCCTAACCTAACCCTAAACCCTAACCCAACCCTAACTTTAACCCTAACCCTAACGCCTTATCCAACCCTAACAACCCTAACCCTAACCATAACCCTAAACCCTAACCCTAAACCTAACCCTATCCCTAATCTTAACCCAACCCTACCTTACCCTAACCCTCACCCTAACTCAACCCTAATCCTAACCCTAAACCAAAACCTAACCCTAACGCCTAACGCTAACCCTAACCCTAACCCTAACCTTAACTCTAACCCCTAACCCTAACCCTAACCCTAACCCTAACCCTAACCCTAACCCAACCCTACCTTTAATCCTAACCCTAACCCTAAACCTAACCCTAACCCTAACCCAACCCTACCTTTAACCTTAACCTTCACCCTAACTCAACCCTAACCC
>NW_026612600.1:47500-50000 GCF_029931775.1 Euleptes europaea | reverse complement strand
TAACACTAACCCTAACTTTAACTCTAAACCCTAACCCTAACCCAATTCTACCTTAAACCCTAACCCTAAACCTAACCCTAACACTTACACAACCATAACACTAACCCTAACCCTCACCCTTACCCAACCCTAACCCTAACCCTAACGCTTACCCAACCCTAAACCTATCCCTAACCCTTATTCAACCCTAACCCTAACCATAAACCCTAACCCAACACTACCTTTAACCCTAACCCTAACGCTTATCCAACCCTAACCCTAACCCTAACCCTAACCCTAACACTAACCCTAACCCTAACCCTAACCCTAACCCTAACCCTAACCCTAACCCTAACACTAACCCTAACCCTAACCCTAACCCTAACCCTAACCCTAACCCTAACCCTAACCCTAACCTTAACCCTAACCCTAACCCTAACCCTAACCCTAACCCTAACCCTAACCCTAACCCTAACCCTAACCCTAATTCAACCCTAACCCTAACCCCTAACCTTAACCCTAACCCTAACCCTAACCCTAATTCAACCCTAACCCTAACTTTTCCTCTAAACCCTAACCCTAACCCAACCCTAACCCAATCCTACCTTTAACCCAAACCCTAACCCTAACCCTAACCCTAACCCTAGCCCTGACCCTAACCGTAAACCGAACCCTAACCCTAACCCTAACCATAATTAAACCCTAACCCTAACCCAATTCTACCTTAAACCCTAACCCTAAACCTAACCCTAACACTTACACAACCATAACACTAACCCTAACCCTCACCCTTACCCAACCCTAACCCTAACCCTAACGCTTACCCAACCCTAAACCTATCCCTAACCCTTATTCAACCCTAACCCTAACCATAAACCCTAACCCAACACTACCTTTAACCCTAACCCTAACGCTTATCCAACCCTAACCCTAACCCTAACCCTAACCCTAACACTAACCCTAACCCTAACCCTAACCCTAACCCTAACCCTAACCCTAACCCTAACCCTAACACTAACCCTAACCCTAACCCTAACCCTAACCCTAACCCTAACCCTAACCTTAACCCTAACCCTAACCCTAACCCTAACCCTAACCCTAACCCTAACCCTAATTCAACCCTAACCCTAACCCCTAACCTTAACCCTAACCCTAACCCTAACCCTAATTCAACCCTAACCCTAACTTTTCCTCTAAACCCTAACCCTAACCCAACCCTAACCCAATCCTACCTTTAACCCAAACCCTAACCCTAACCCTAACCCTAACCCTAGCCCTGACCCTAACCGTAAACCGAACCCTAACCCTAACCCTAACCATAATTAAACCCTAACCCTAACCTTAACCCCAACCGTAACCTTAACCTTAACCTTAACCTTAACCTTAACCCTAAACCCTAACCCTAACTCAAGCCTAACCCTAACCTTCTCTAAACCCGAACCCGATCCCGAAACCTAACCCTAACCCTAACCCTAACCCTAACCCTAACCCTAACCCTAACCCTAACCCAACCATAACCAAAACCCTAACCCTATTTCAACCCTTACCCAACCCTAACTCTAACCCGAATCCTAACCCAAATTCAAAACTAACCTTAACCCAAAACCCTAACTCTAACCCGAACCCTAATACAACCCTAACCCCAACCCTCAACTTAACTCTAAACCCAAACCCAAACCAAAACCCAACCCTACCTTGATCCCTAACCCTAACCCTAACCCTAACCCTAACCCTAACCCTAACCCTAACCCTAACCCTAACCCTAACCCTAACCCTAACCCTAACCCTAAACCTTACCCTAACCCTAACCCTAACCTTAACCCTAACCCTAACCCTAACCCTAACCCTAACCCTAACCATAATTAAACCCTAACCCTAACCCTAACCTTAACCCCAACCCTAACCTTAACCTTAACCTTAACCTTAACCTTAACAATAACCCGAAACCCTAACCCTAACTCAACCTTAACCCTAACCTTCTCTAAACCCGAACCCGAACCCGATCCCGAACCCTAACCCTAACCCTAACCCTAACCGTAACCCTAACCCTAACCCTAACCCTGACCCTAACCCTAACCCTAACCTTAACCCTAACCCTAACCCTAACCCTTACCCTAACTCTAACCCTAAACCTAACCAAACCATAACCAAAACCCTAACCCTATTTCAACCCTACCTTTAACCCTAACCTTCACCCTAACTCAACCCTAACCCTAACCCTAACCCTAACCTTAACTCTAACCCCTAACCCTAACCCTTTCCCTAACCCTAACGCTTAACCAACCCTAACCCTAACCCTAACCCTAGTTCAACCCTAACCTTAACCGTAAACCCTAACCCTAACCCTAACCATACCCCTAATTCAACCCTAACCCTAACCTTAACTCTAAACTCTAAACCTAACCCTAACCCAACCCTACCTTTAACCATAACCCTAACACTAACCCTAACTTTAACTCTAAACCCTAACCCTAACCCAATTTTACCTTAAACCCTAACCCTAAACCTAACCCTAACCCTT
>NW_026612600.1:37500-40000 GCF_029931775.1 Euleptes europaea | reverse complement strand
TAACCCTAACCTTCTCTAAACCCGAACCCGAACCCGATCCCGAACCCGAACCCGAACCCGATCCCGAACCCTAACCCTAATCGTAACCCTAACCCTAACCCTAACCATAACCATAACCCTAACCCTAACCTTAACCCTAACCCTAACCCTAACCCTAACCCTAACCCTAACCCTAACCCTAACCCTTACCAAACCATAACCAAAACCCTAACCCTATTTCAAACCTTACCCAAACCCTAACCCTAACGCAAATGCTTACCCAACCCTAACCCTAACCCGAATCCTAACCCAAATTCAAAACTAACCTTTACCCAAAACCCTAACTCTAACCCTAACCCTAATACAACCCTAACCCTAACCCTCAACTTAACTCTAAACCCTAACCCAAACACAAACCCGAACCCAACCCTACCTTGATCCCTTACCCTAACCCTAACCCTAACCCTAACCCTAACCCTAACCCTAACACTCACCCTAACCCTAACCCTAACCCTAACCCTAACCCTAACCCTATCCTTAACCCTAACCCTAACCTTAACCCTAACCTTAACCTTAACCTTAACCTTATCCTTAACCCTAAACTCTAACCCTAACCCTAACCCTAACTCTAACCTTAACCCTAACCCTAATTCAACCATAACCCTAATCTTCTCTAAACCCTAACACTAACCCTAACCCTAACCATAACCATTACCCTAACCCTATTTCAACCCTAACCCTAACCCTAACCTAACCCTAACGAAAATGCTTACCCAACCCAAACCCTAACCCGAATCCTAACCCAAATTCAAACCTAACCTTAACCCAAAACCCTTACCCAACCCTAACCCTAATACAACCCTAACCCTAACGCTAACCTTAACCCAAATACTAACCCTAACCCTAACCCTAACCCTAACCCTAACCCTAACCCTAACCCTAACCCTAACCCTAACCCTCACCCTAACCAAACCATAACCAAAACCCTAACCCTATTTCAACCCTTACCCAAACCCTAACCCTAACGCAAATGCTTACCCAACCCAAACCCTAACCCGAATCCTAACCCAAATTCAAAACTAACCTTAACCCAAAACCCTTACCCAACCCTAACCCTAATACAACCCTAACCCTAACGCTAACCTTAACCCAAATACTAACCCTAACCCTAACCCTAACGCTAAACCTAACCCTAACCCTAACCCTTACCCTAACCCTAACCCTAACTCTAACCCTAACCCTAAGCAAACCATAACAAAAACCCTAAACCTATTTCAACCCTTACCCAACCCTAACCCTAACCCGAATCCTAACCCAAATTCAAAACTAACCTTAACGCAAAACCCTAACTCTAACCCTAACCCTAATACAACCCTAACCCTAACCCTCAACTTAACTCTAAACCCTAACCCAAACACAAACCGGAAACCCAACCCAACTTGCTTCCTTACCCTAACCCTAACCCTAACCCTAACCCTAACCATAATTAAACACTAACCCTAACCCTAACCCTAACCCTAACCCTAACCCTAACTCTAACCCTTACCCTAACCATAACCCTAACCCTAACCCTAACCCTAACACTAACCCTATCCCTAACCCTAACCATAGCCCTAACCCTAACCTTATCCCTAACCAAAACCGTAACCCTAACCCTAACCCTAACACTAACGCTTACCCTAACCCAAAACCTAACCCTAACCCTAACCCTAACCCAAAACATAACCCTAACACTAATGCGTACTGAACCCTAACATTAACCCTAACCCTAACCCTAACCCCTAAACCCTAACCCTAACCCTAACCCTAACCCTAACCCTAACCCTTACCCTTACCCTTACCCTTACCCTTACCCTTACCCTTACCCTTACCCTTACCCTAACTCTTACCCAACCCTAACCCTAACCCTAACACTAACACTAACCCAACCCTAACCCTAACCCTAAAACGAAACCTTACCCTATAGCAAACCCAAACCCTGACCCTGAGCCCTAACCCTAACCCTAACCCTCACCCTAACCCTCACCCTAACCCTAACCCTAACCCTAACCCTAACCCTAACCCTATCCCTATCCCTAACCCTAACCCTAACCCAACCCTACCTTTAACCCTACCCCTAACCATAACCCTAACCCTACTCCTAACCCTAACTCTAACCCTAAACCCTAACCATAACCCTAACCGTAACCCTAACCCTAACACTGACCCTAACCCTAACCCTAACCCAAATCCTTAACCCTAAACCCACACCCTGACCCTGACCCTAACCCTAACCCTAACCCCAACCCTAACCCTAACCCTAACACTAACACTAACCCAACTCTAACCCTAACCCTAACCCTAAAACTAACCCTTACACAATCGCTAACCCAAACCCTGACCCTGAGCCCTAACCCCAGCCCTAACCCTAACCCTAAACCCTAACCCAAACCCTAACCCTTCCCCAACCCTAACCCTAACCCTAACCACAACCCTAACCCTAACCCTAACACTGACCCTAACCCTAACCTTAACCCTAACC
>NW_026612600.1:20000-32500 GCF_029931775.1 Euleptes europaea | reverse complement strand
TTCTAAGGGTCAGGAGCTGACATTATGGCAGCTATCTCACCTTCTTCATTATACTACTAGCCAGGTTGGAGCCCGAGGGGGGTTCGCCTGCCACTTGGATGGGAGCTGGGAGGCTCTCCGAGTGACCTACTACCCTGGATTCCTCTCCGGAGGATCCCACCTTGTTACAGGACATAGTCACTGAACTTTTTCGAACTACCCGAGAGGTTTGCCGCTTGAGGGGACTGGTACAGGAACAGTGGCAATCTCTAAGAGGGGTTCTCTGGATGTTGACGTCTGAGGATACTAATACTCGTTTAGATCTTCAGGATTTGGATCAATTACTGGACGATGCCTGGTTGGCAACTGAGGACTTACAAGTACTAACTGGACTTTTGGACAACCTTATTTCTCGGGGGACTTTTCCCTCTGTTACCCTGGGAAACGCTGCCATGGCAGGTGCCCCGCAGGAGGGTTTTCCCCTAATACCTGATGCGGCCAGCTGTCAAGCTGAAGCCAAGCGGGTCGCTATTCGCACCGCTCTTCTCCTTGTGGAATGTACAAAGGACACCCCGGTGGCCACCTTGGCTCAATGTTTGACCTCGACATTTGGAGCCGAGGCACCCGCGCTGGCAGGTATACAACCATGGCTCGGCGGGGAATACGACCCCATACTCACACTCCTGGAAACAGAGCTTTTACCGCGTGTTACGGCAGACGCTGCCTTGAGACTTGAGAACGCCAAAGTTCTTGCGGATAAGGAAGCCACCGAAGCGGCTAAGGCCGCAGCCGAAGCTGTGACCGCAAAGGAGAAAGAAGCTGCTGAAGCAGCTAAGGCGTCAGCCGAGGCTCTGGCCGCTAAGGATAGGGATCGGGCGAAAATGGATACTCGCCCCAAGAACACTGTACAGGGACTGCTAGGTCTCTCTTTTTCCCCGGCGTTTGTCCCGTCGCGCCCGACCCAACGCGCACGCCGCCTTGCTGACCGACGCCGAGACTCCGAAGAGTCTGAGGACGAGGATCTCTATGGAGACAGCTCTCAATGGGCCACGAGTTTCCAAACTGGCAAGCCTCATCTTACCGGGGGCCCAAGCGAGGATGTTCACCTCTTACGAGCCCAGAATCGAGAGCTCACCGGCCGTGTTGATCAACTCCAAGAGCTAATGGAGCGTATGCTTCAGGATAACAGACAATTACAACAAGCCCTGCTAGCCCAAGTACAGCACGCTCCAATACCGGGTCAGGGGGTCCCCGTCCAACCACCCGCTAATGTGCCGGCTCCACTCCTGCCTCCCGGAGCTCCCGTTGTTCCTCCACCCGGACCACCCGTGCAACCGGGTCAGCCTGCACCCGGTCCTTGGAAGCAACTCAAATTGAGAACTACGTACGACGGATCTCTCGAGACTCTGCCTTGTTTCTTGCATCAAGTGGACAGCTATATGCGAGAACAAGGGCAACTTTTCCCCACGGAGGACAGCCAGGTGCGCTATGTGGCTTCCCTTCTGACAGGTAAAGCAGCTGACTGGATGGTCCTCCAGTTCGATACCCGCTCCCGCTCTATACGTTCCCTCAATAACTTCATGACTGCTCTGAGAAGGAGGTTTGAAGACCCCTTTCTGGGGGAACGAGCCAAAGCGGAACTCTTACAACTAAGACAGGGCTCTGCTCCAGTTCGAGAATTTGCCGATGAATTTCAACGACTGGCGAGTAAAATTGTGGGTTGGCCCGAGGCCACCCTAATTCACCATTTCAGGGAAGCCCTGCACCCTGATATTCTGAACTGGTCATACATGCGGGGTGATCCCGATACCCTTGAAGAGTGGATTCTATTGGCCGAGGAAGTGGAAAGCCGCCGACGCTTTATTTCTCTTGTCCGTCAAAAGCACAAGGACAAAAGCACCCAAAAACCCAAGGCGCCACCGCCCGTTGCACGAAATCCTACACGTCCACCCCAAGAACGTGAAGCCCGATTTCAGAGAGGTGCCTGTTTTACTTGCGGAGAAATGGGCCACTTTGCAGCTGTTTGCCCACACCGCCCTGAATTATTTCGTCCCAGCACGATAACCCGAGCCAGAGGTCGTCCACCACGCAGAGGCACCGCGGCCACCCGCAGCGCAGCGCCGGGAAGACCCACACCCTCTGCACTCCATGCTGGAGACCTAACCTCCCTGCCTACTACGAACGACCCCGCCGGGTCTCTGATTACAAGTGCCCCATTGGGGGACAACTTTCCCTCCTCGGATGAAGAAAACCCATGGAATTCTCCAGCATTAAACTTGGAATCTCCCCTTGACTTGTCAAAAAACGGCTCCGGTCTGTGGTGAGTGGAGCGTCTCCACAGACCTCGGCAGATCCTCCTGCTAAACCAAATGCTCCCACTAAAATCAAAGAAGTAGACTCCACCGTCTACGTACATGCAGTTTTACAACACCATAACGGTGGCCCCCCAACTACCCGTCAAAGCACTCATTGACTCCGGCTGCTGTCGTACTCTCATAAGCGAAGCCACTTTTGCTGCACTCAAAGCCGAATCTGAGGCTTTACCAGCCCCCGTCCAATTTGCCCAAATGGACAGGAGCCATTTCCAGGGGGGTCCAGTTGATCACCGCACCATAGGGATAGCGATGGGAATTGGCTCCCACTGGGAACAAATAGACTTCACTATAGCCCCGATCCGATTTGAAGTGGTCTTGGGAATTAACTGGATTAAAGGACATAGTCCCAGTATTGACTGGGAAACAAACACTATCTCCTTCGCTAGTCCCACTTGCGACCAGCATCGGCAGCGCTTTGCGCTGTTATATCCGCCCGTCCCAGCATTAACCTCCGAGGTCCCAGCACCTCCAACCCTACCCAACGTATACCGGGACTTTGAGGATGTTTTCAACCTTAAAGAATGTGATGCCTTGCCCCCCCACCGGGCCTCGGACTGTGCAATTGAAGTGGTCAAGGATTGCACATTAACCAAAAGTAAGATTTACCCCATGAGCGCTTCCGAGCGCACTGTTCTCCGGGACTTCCTAGACAAAAACCTCGCCAGAGGGTTCATTCGCCCATCGAATGCCCCGAACTCGGCCCCCGCGTTTTTCGTCCGAAAGAAGGAAGGCGACCTTCGCCTTTGCATTGACTTCAGAAAACTCAATGCAGTTACCCAAACCAACGCCTATCCTATCCCATTAATATCTGATATTTTGGGACAGTTACAGGAGGGCCGGGTATTCTCCAAATTGGACTTGGTGGAAGCCTACTACCGAGTCCGTATCCGCGAAGGGGATGAGCACCTCACTGCCTTCTCTAGCTGTTTCGGGATGTATGAATTCCTCGTGATGCCATTCGGATTAAAAGGGGCCCCGGGGGTCTTCATGCAACTTATCAACGAAATCCTTCATGACTTGCTATATCGCGGGGTGGTGGTTTATTTGGATGATATTCTTATTTATTCGAAAAACATGGAAGAGCATGTAGCTCTAGTCCGAGAAGTTCTGCAGCGCCTGCGCGACCACCAACTTTTTGCAAAACTGGCTAAATGCGAGTTTCATCAAAGCAAACTCATGTTTTTAGGATACATAATCTCCCACCAAGGTCTTCGCATGGATCCTGTCAAAGTCCAGTCCGTTCTCGATTGGACTCCCCCCACCAACCGCAAGCAAGTACAACAGTTTCTGGGATTTGCAAACTTCTATCGAGGGTTCATCCCTAACTTCGCCCAAGTGGCTCTACCCATCACTGACCTGCTAAAAACCAAAGGAAAAGCAAACTCGGCTACCTTACCCTCCGCGAAAATCCTGTGGACTGATCAATGCCAAGCCGCTTTTGTGGCCCTCAAACGCCTCTTCACTTCGGAACCCTGTGCTACAGCACCCGGACCCCAAATCAAATGTTTATCGTGCAAGTCGATGCCTCCGATGTAGCTATGGAGGGGCTCTCCTCCAGAAAGGTCCGGGTGGTCTCCTTCACCTTGCGCTTACTTTTCGAGGAAATTTTGCGCACGCACAATTAAACTGGCCCATTTGGGAGAAAGAGGCAGCAGCCGTTCACCATGCACTAACTCTATGGAGACAATTCTTAGAGGGGTCCAAAGTCCCCTTTGAGTTTTGGACCGATCACAAAAATCTAGCTGCCCTCACGGGGTCCCATAAACTATCGGCAAAACAACAACGTTGGGCGGAATTCTTTGCTCAGTTTCGTTTCGTCCTAAAACATGTCCCTGGGAAGCAAAACGTTTTCGCAGATGCCCTCTCCCGGTTACCTCAATACCCGGCAAAACTCGAGAGGCCAACCAACTCTCTGTTCACCCCTACGCAAAGAGGAGCCCTTCCTGTACTGGCCGTGCAAACTCGATCCCAGCAGCAGCACACCTTACCCAGCACACAAGCTCCGCCAACCCCACCGGCTACCCAGCCACCCCCACAACGGCAATGAACCAGCGATTCCACCCCTCCAACCCCACCGGCTGCCCTGCCGCATGCAGGCTGCGCACCACCGCACGTAAGCGCTACCCCCATAACTATTCCTAAGTCCACTATTGCCGGGGTGGAGGTACCCGCCAAAGTTCCCATTTCCGAATCCTTTTTAATTCCCTTCGGGGACCATTGCCTTTTAGAATGCTCCAATCACACCCTGCCTCCTGATGTAATAGAACAAGGAGGTTCTTGGTACAAAGACTCAAAATTATACGTGCCCAAAGAGCTCCGAAAAGACGTTTTACACTTGGCTCATGGAGTAAAAACAGCTGGACACTTTGGGTTTCTGAAGACTCTTCACTTATTGCGCAGACAATTTTGGTGGGGGGGGGGATGCGTTCCGACATTGACTCTTTCATTCGCAGCTGTCCTGTTTGCGCCACAATGAAACGATCGCAGGGCAAACCCCCGGGACTACTGCAACCTCTGGAAATACCCAGCAAACCGTGGGAAGTGATCGCAATGGACTTTATGACTGATCTCCCTCTCAGTGGGGGAAAAACTGTGTTGTGGGTTGTTACTGATTTATTTTCTAAGCAAATCCATTTAATTCCATGCGCAGGGATCCCCTCTGCTCAAAAGTTGGCCCGCCTTTTCGTGACACATATCTTCCGATTACATTCGTTTCTGCGCAAAATAATCTGTGACCGCGGCAGTGGTTTCGTTTCTAAATTTTGGAAGGCATTCCTCAAAATGATGGGGGTGGAGCAAGGATTGTCTAGTGCATACCATCCCCAAACAGATGGTCAAACTGAACGTGTTAATGCTGTACTTGAATGTTATTTGCGCTGTTATGTCAACTACCCCCAAGATAACTGGGTAGAGCTGTTACCTTTTGCAGAATATGCCTACAATAATGCTGTGCATCAATCTACAGGTTTTAGCCCATTTTATGCTGTGTATGGACAAGACTTTGGTCCTGTTACTCCAAGAAATGATGTGGAGGGAGAGGGGGACCCCGACATTGCCTCCTGTGCGCACACCCTCCGTACCACTTGGCCCTGGCTCATTAGCAATCTCGACCGAGCCAAGCGCAAGTACAAAGCGCAGGCCGACAAACATCGTTCCCCCGGGGGTGATCTGCGAGTGGGTAACTTGGTCTACCTTTCCACCAAAAATCTACGTTCCACCCGTCCGTGCCATAAGCTCAATGCTAAATTCATTGGCCCATTCCCCATTACACGGATCATAAATCCTGTTACCGTGGAACTAGCTCTCCCCAAAACCCTGAGGCGTGTGCATCCCGTTTTCCACATTAGCCTCCTAAAACCCCATATTGCTTCTCCACAATGGCATCCTGATCCGCCTCCCGAACAGCCCATTATGGTAGGGGGGGGAGAACACTTCGAGGTCTCCAAGATCCTTGACTCTCGCATTCACCATGGAAATCTACAGTATTTAGTCCGTTGGAAACATTTCCCCCTGCCTATGATGAATGGGTTCGCGCACGAGATGTCTCCGCCCCCAAACTCATCAGTGCCTTTCACGTTGCCTACCCAGATAGACCAGCCCCCTTGCAGAATGGGAGGGGGTCTTAAGGGGAGCAGGATGTCAGGCTGCTATCTCGGTTTCAGTATTGCCTCTGTATCTGTGCTGAACTGTCTAGAATCAAGGTCGACCTCACATACCAAAGCCTGGGAATGCTACCCCTGGGAAAGTGTATTCTGCTTGTTTGTTATTGATGCTTTGTAATCTCCCGCCATTTACTGCTTTATATTATCCTCCAGCTAGTGAGACTCTCATAGCTGCCATACTTTCCTGTTTGCACTGTATTGCCTTTTTGACCAGTAAAAGCCATCTGCTTGGATTCTATATGACTCTGTGGTGATTTCTGGTTCTAAGGGTCAGGAGCTGACATTATGGCAGCTATCTCACCTTCTTCATTATACTACTAGCCAGGTTGGAGCCCGAGGGGGGTTCGCCTGCCACTTGGATGGGAGCTGGGAGGCTCTCCGAGTGACCTACTACCCTGGATTCCTCTCCGGAGGATCCCACCTTGTTACAGGACATAGTCACTGAACTTTTTCGAACTACCCGAGAGGTTTGCCGCTTGAGGGGACTGGTACAGGAACAGTGGCAATCTCTAAGAGAGGTTCTCTGGATGTTGACGTCTGAGGATACTAATACTCGTTTAGATCTTCAGGATTTGGATCAATTACTGGACGATGCCTGGTTGGCAACTGAGGACTTACAAGTACTAACTGGACTTTTGGACAACCTTATTTCTCGGGGGACTTTTCCCTCTGTTACCCTGGGAAACGCTGCCATGGCAGGTGCCCCGCAGGAGGGTTTTCCCCTAATACCTGATGCGGCCAGCTGTCAAGCTGAAGCCAAGCGGGTCGCTATTCGCACCGCTCTTCTCCTTGTGGAATGTACAAAGGACACCCCGGTGGCCACCTTGGCTCAATGTTTGACCTCGACATTTGGAGCCGAGGCACCCGCGCTGGCAGGTATACAACCATGGCTCGGCGGGGAATACGACCCCATACTCACACTCCTGGAAACAGAGCTTTTACCGCGTGTTACGGCAGACGCTGCCTTGAGACTTGAGAACGCCAAAGTTCTTGCGGATAAGGAAGCCGCCGAAGCGGCTAAGGCCGCAGCCGAAGCTGTGACCGCAAAGGAGAAAGAAGCTGCTGAAGCAGCTAAGGCGTCAGCCGAGGCTCTGGCCGCTAAGGATAGGGATCGGGCGAAAATGGATACTCGCCCCAAGAACACTGTACAGGGACTGCTAGGTCTCTCTTTTTCCCCGGCGTTTGTCCCGTCGCGCCCGACCCAACGCGCACGCCGCCTTGCTGACCGACGCCGAGACTCCGAAGAGTCTGAGGACGAGGATCTCTATGGAGACAGCTCTCAATGGGCCACGAGTTTCCGAACTGGCAAGCCTCATCTTACCGGGGGCCCAAGCGAGGATGTTCACCTCTTACGAGCCCAGAATCGAGAGCTCACCGGCCGTGTTGATCAACTCCAAGAGCTAATGGAGCGTATGCTTCAGGATAACAGACAATTACAACAAGCCCTGCTAGCCCAAGTACAGCACGCTCCAATACCGGGTCAGGGGGTCCCCGTCCAACCACCCGCTAATGTGCCGGCTCCACTCCTGCCTCCCGGAGCTCCCGTTGTTCCTCCACCCGGACCACCCGTGCAACCGGGTCAGCCTGCACCCGGTCCTTGGAAGCAACTCAAATTGAGAACTACGTACGACGGATCTCTCGAGACTCTGCCTTGTTTCTTGCATCAAGTGGACAGCTATATGCGAGAACAAGGGCAACTTTTCCCCACGGAGGACAGCCAGGTGCGCTATGTGGCTTCCCTTCTGACAGGTAAAGCAGCTGACTGGATGGTCCTCCAGTTCGATACCCGCTCCCGCTCTATACGTTCCCTCAATAACTTCATGACTGCTCTGAGAAGGAGGTTTGAAGACCCCTTTCTGGGGGAACGAGCCAAAGCGGAACTCTTACAACTAAGACAGGGCTCTGCTCCAGTTCGAGAATTTGCCGATGAATTTCATCGACTGGCGAGTAAAATTGTGGGTTGGCCCGAGGCCACCCTAATTCACCATTTCAGGGAAGCCCTGCACCCTGATATTCTGAACTGGTCATACATGCGGGGTGATCCCGATACCCTTGAAGAGTGGATTCTATTGGCCGAGGAAGTGGAAAGCCGCCGACGCTTTATTTCTCTTGTCCGTCAAAAGCACAAGGACAAAAGCACCCAAAAACCCAAGGCGCCACCGCCCGTTGCACGAAATCCTACACGTCCACCCCAAGAACGTGAAGCCTGATTTCAGAGAGGTGCCTGTCTTACTTGCGGAGAAATGGGCCACTTTGCAGCTGTTTGCCCACACCGCCCTGAATTATTTCGTCCCAGCACGATAACCCGAGCCAGAGGTCGTCCACCACGCAGAGGCACCGCGGCCACCCGCAGCGCAGCGCCGGGAAGACCCACACCCTCTGCACTCCATGCTGGAGACCTAACCTCCCTGCCTACTACGAACGACCCCGCCGGGTCTCTGATTACAAGTGCCCCATTGGGGGACAACTTTCCCTCCTCGGATGAAGAAAACCCATGGAATTCTCCAGCATTAAACTTGGAATCTCCCCTTGACTTGTCAAAAAACGGCTCCGGTCTGTGGTGAGTGGAGCGTCTCCACAGACCTCGGCCGATCCTCCTGCTAAACCAAATGCTCCCACTAAAATCAAAGAAGTAGACTCCACCGTCTACGTACATGCAGTTTTACAACACCATAACGGTGGCCCCCAACTACCCGTCAAAGCACTCATTGACTCCGGCTGCTGTCGTACTCTCATAAGCGAAGCCACTTTTGCTGCACTCAAAGCCGAATCTGAGGCTTTACCAGCCCCCGTCCAATTTGCCCAAATGGACAGGAGCCATTTCCAGGGGGGTCCAGTTGATCACCGCACCATAGGGATAGCGATGGGAATTGGCTCCCACTGGGAACAAATAGACTTCACTATAGCCCCGATCCGATTTGAAGTGGTCTTGGGAATTAACTGGATTAAAGGACATAGTCCCAGTATTGACTGGGAAACAAACACTATCTCCTTCGCTAGTCCCACTTGTGACCAGCATCGGCAGCGCTTTGCGCTGTTATATCCGCCCGTCCCAGCATTAACCTCCGAGGTCCCAGCACCTCCAACCCTACCCAACGTATACCGGGACTTTGAGGATGTTTTCAACCTTAAAGAATGTGATGCCTTGCCCCCCCACCGGGCCTCGGACTGTGCAATTGAAGTGGTCAAGGATTGCACATTAACCAAAAGTAAGATTTACCCCATGAGCGCTTCCGAGCGCACTGTTCTCCGGGACTTCCTAGACAAAAACCTCGCCAGAGGGTTCATTCGCCCATCGAATGCCCCGAACTCGGCCCCCGCGTTTTTCGTCCGAAAGAAGGAAGGCGACCTTCGCCTTTGCATTGACTTCAGAAAACTCAATGCAGTTACCCAAACCAACGCCTATCCTATCCCATTAATATCTGATATTTTGGGACAGTTACAGGAGGGCCGGGTATTCTCCAAATTGGACTTGGTGGAAGCCTACTACCGAGTCCGTATCCGCGAAGGGGATGAGCACCTCACTGCCTTCTCTAGCTGTTTCGGGATGTATGAATTCCTCGTGATGCCATTCGGATTAAAAGGGGCCCCGGGGGTCTTCATGCAACTTATCAACGAAATCCTTCATGACTTGCTATATCGCGGGGTGGTGGTTTATTTGGATGATATTCTTATTTATTCGAAAAACATGGAAGAGCATGTAGCTCTAGTCCGAGAAGTTCTGCAGCGCCTGCGCGACCACCAACTTTTTGCAAAACTGGCTAAATGCGAGTTTCATCAAAGCAAACTCACGTTTTTAGGATACATAATCTCCCACCAAGGTCTTCGCATGGATCCTGTCAAAGTCCAGTCCGTTCTCGATTGGACTCCCCCCACCAACCGCAAGCAAGTACAACAGTTTCTGGGATTTGCAAACTTCTATCGAGGGTTCATCCCTAACTTCGCCCAAGTGGCTCTACCCATCACTGACCTGCTAAAAACCAAAGGAAAAGCAAACTCGGCTACCTTACCCTCCGCGAAAATCCTGTGGACTGATCAATGCCAAGCCGCTTTTGTGGCCCTCAAATGCCTCTTCACTTCGGAACCTGTGCTACAGCACCCGGACCCAAATCAAATGTTTATCGTGCAAGTCGATGCCTCCGATGTAGCTATGGAGGGGCTCTCCTCCAGAAAGGTCTGGGTGGTCTCCTTCACCCTTGCGCTTACTTTTCGAGGAAATTTGCGCACGCACAATTAAACTGGCCCATTTGGGAGAAAGAGGCAGCAGCCGTTCACCATGCACTAACTCTATGGAGACAATTCTTAGAGGGGTCCAAAGTCCCCTTTGAGTTTTGGACCGATCACAAAAATCTAGCTGCCCTCACGGGGTCCCATAAACTATCGGCAAAACAACAACGTTGGGTGGAATTCTTTGCTCAGTTTCGTTTCGTCCTAAAACATGTCCCTGGGAAGCAAAACGTTCTCGCAGATGCCCTCTCCCGGTTACCTCAATACCCGGCAAAACTCGAGAGGCCAACCAACTCTCTGTTCACCCCTACGCAAAGAGGAGCCCTTCCTGTACTGGCCGTGCAAACTCGATCCCAGCAGCAGCACACCTTACCCAGCACACAAGCTCCGCCAACCCCACCGGCTACCCAGCCACCCCCACAACGGCAATGAACCGGCGATTCCACCCCTCCAACCCCACCGGCTTCCCTGCCGCATGCAGGCTGCGCACCACCGCACGTAAGCGCTACCCCCATAACTATTCCTAAGTCCACTATTGCCGGGGGGGAGGTACCCGCCAAAGTTCCCATTTCCGAATCCTTTTTAAATTCCCTTCGGGACCATTGCCTTTTAGAATGCTCCAATCACACCCTGCCTCCTGATGTAATAGAACAAGGAGGTTCTTGGTACAAAGACTCAAAATTATACGTGCCCAAAGAGCTCCGAAAAGACGTTTTACACTTGGCTCATGGAGTAAAAACAGCTGGACACTTTGGGTTTCTGAAGACTCTTCACTTATTGCGCAGACAATTTTGGTGGGGGGGGGATGCGTTCCGACATTGACTCTTTCATTCGCAGCTGTCCTGTTTGCGCCACAATGAAACGATCGCAGGGCAAACCCCCGGGACTACTGCAACCTCTGGAAATACCCAACAAACCGTGGGAAGTGATCGCAATGGACTTTATGACTGATCTCCCTCTCAGTGGGGGAAAAACTGTGTTGTGGGTTGTTACTGATTTATTTTCTAAGCAAATCCATTTAATTCCATGCGCAGGGATCCCCTCTGCTCAAAAGTTGGCCCGCCTTTTCGTGACACATATCTTCCGATTACATTCGTTTCTGCACAAAATAATCTGTGACCGCGGCAGTGGTTTCGTTTCTAAATTTTGGAAGGCATTTCTCAAAATGATGGGGGTGGAGCAAGGATTGTCTAGTGCATACCATCCCCAAACAGATGGTCAAACTGAACGTGTTAATGCTGTACTTGAATGTTATTTGAGCTGTTATGTCAACTACCCCCAAGATAACTGGGTAGAACTGTTACCTTTTGCAGAATATGCCTACAATAATGCTGTGCATCAATCTACAGGTTTTAGCCCATTTTATGCTGTGTATGGACAAGACTTTGGTCCTGTTACTCCAAGAAATGATGTGGAGGGAGAGGGGGACCCCGACATTGCCTCCTGTGCGCACACCCTCCGTACCACTTGGCCCTGGCTCATTAGCAATCTCGACCGAGCCAAGCGCAAGTACAAAGCGCAGGCCGACAAACATCGTTCCCCCGGGGGTGATCTGCGAGTGGGTAACTTGGTCTACCTTTCCACCAAAAATCTACGTTCCACCCGTCCGTGCCATAAGCTCAATGCTAAATTCATTGGCCCATTCCCCATTACACGGATCATAAATCCTGTCACCGTGGAACTAGCTCTCCCCAAAACCCTGAGGCGTGTGCATCCCGTTTTCCACATTAGCCTCCTAAAACCCCATATTGCTTCTCCGCAATGGCATCCTGATCCGCCTCCCGAACAGCACATTATGGTAGGGGGGGGGGAGAACACTTCGAGGTCTCCAAGATCCTTGACTCTCGCATTCACCATGGAAATCTACAGTATTTAGTCCGTTGGAAACATTTCCCCCTGCCTATGATGAATGGGTTCGCGCACGAGATGTCTCCGCCCCCAAACTCATCAGTGCCTTTCACGTTGCCTACCCAGATAGACCAGCCCCCTTGCAGAATGGGAGGGGGTCTTAAGGGGAGCAGGATGTCAGGCTGCTATCTCGGTTTCAGTATTGCCTCTGTATCTGTGCTGAACTGTCTAGAATCAAGGTCGACCTCACATACCAAAGCCTGGGAATGCTACCCCTGGGAAAGTGTATTCTGCTTGTGCGTTATTGATGCTTTGTAATCTCTCGCCATTTACTGCTTTATATTATCCTCCAGCTAGTGAGACTCTCATAGCTGCCATACTTTCCTGTTTGCACTGTATTGCCTTTTTG
>NW_026612599.1:65000-73486 GCF_029931775.1 Euleptes europaea | reverse complement strand
ACCCTAAACCTAACCCTAACCCTGACCCTGACCCTAACCCTAACACCAAACGCTAACCCTAACCCCAACCCTAACTCTAAGCCTAACCCTAACCCTAACCCTAACCCTAACCCTAACTTTAACCTAACCCTATCCCTATCCCCATCCCTAACCCTAACCCTAACCCTAACCGTGACCCTGACCCTAACCCTAACACCAAACGCTAACCCTAACCCCAACCCTAACTCTAAGCCTAACCCTAACCCTAACCCTAACCCTAACCCTAACTTTAACCTAACCCTATCCCTATCCCTATCCCTAACCCTAAGCTTTACCCTGACCCTATCCCTTACCCAACCCTAACTCTAACCCTAAGCCTTAACACCAAACCCTAACCCTAACTCTAACCCTAACTCTAACCCTAACTCTAACCCTAACCCTAACCCTAACCCTAACCCTAACCCTAACCCTAACCCTAACCCTAACCCTAACCCTAACCCTAACCCTAACCCTAATCCTAACACTAACACTAACACTAACACTTACACTTACACTAACACTAACACTAACACTAACCCTATCCCTATCCCTAACCCTATCCGTATCCCTAACCCTAACCCTTACTCTGGCCCTGACCCTTACCCTAACACCAAATCCTAACGCTAACGCTAACGCTAATGCTATTCCTAACCCTAACCCTAACCCTAACCCTAACCGTAACCGTAACCGTAACCCTAACCCAACCCTAACCCTAACCCTAACCCTAACCCTAACCCTAACCCTAACCCTAACCCTTACCCTAACCCTAACCCTAACCCTAACCTTAACCCTAACCCTAACCCTAACCCTAACCCTAACCCTAACCCTAACCCTAACCAAAATACCAAACATTAACCCTAACACTAACCCTAACCCTGACCATTGTCAGGCTGCTATCTCGGTTTCAGTATTGTTTCTGTGTCGGTGCTGTACTGTCTAGCCTCAAGGCCGACCACACATACCAAGGCCTGGGAACACTGCTCCTGGGAAAGTTGACTCTGTCTGTGTATGCTGATGATGTATAATCTCCCGCCATTTACTGCCTTATATTATCATTCGGCTAGTGAGACTCTGATAGCTGCCATAGTTCCCTGTATGCACTGTATCGCCTTTTTGACCAGTAAAAGCCATGTGATTGGATTCTATATGACTCTGTGGTGATTTCTGGTTCGAAGGGTCAGGAGCTTACATTATGGCAGCTATCTATCTCCTTCTTCTTTGTACTACTAGTCAGGCTGGAGCCCAGGAGGGTTCGCCTGCCCCTTGAATGGGAGCCGAGAAGCTCTCCGAGTGACCTATTATCCTGGATTCCTCTCGGAAGGATCCCACCCTGTTACAGGACATAGTCGCTGAACTCTTCAGGACTACCCTAGAGGTTTGCCGCTTGAGGGGACTGGTACAGGAACAGTGGCAATCTCTTAAAGGGACTCTCTGGATGTTGACGTCGGAGGATACTGATACTCGTTTAGATCTTCAAGACTTGGATCAATTACTGGACGATGCCCGGTTGGCAACTGAGGATTTACAAATACTAACTGGACTTTTGGATAATCTTATTTCTCGAGAGACTCTTTCCTCTAGATCTACCATGGCGGGAGCCCCGCCGGAGGGTTTTTCCCTGATCCCGGATGCGGCCAGCTGTCAGGCTGAGGCCAAGCGAGTCGCTATTAGCACCGCTCTTCTCCTTGTGGAATGTACAAAGGACACCCCGGTAGCCACCTTGGCTCAAGTTTTGACCTCGACTTTTGGAGCCGAGGCACCCGCACTGGCGGTTCGAATACAACCTCTGCTGGGCGGGGAACCCGACCCTATACTCTCACTCCTGGAAACAGAACTTTTGCCGCGCATTACGGCGGAGGCTGCCCTAAGGCTTGAGAACGCCAAAGTTCTTGCGGATCAGAAAGCCGCCGAAGCGGCTAAGGTCGCAAGAGAGAGAGAAGCTGCTGAAGCAGCCAGGGCGGCTGCAGCAAGAGTTAGGGATCAGGCGAACATGGACACGCGCCCCAAGGACAATGTACAAGGGCTATCAGGTCTGTCTTTTTCCCCGGCGTTTGTCCCGTCGCGCGCGACCCAACGCGCACGCCGTTTGGCTGACTGACGTCGAGACTCAGGAGAGTCTGAAGACGAGGATCTATATGGGGATAGCTCTCAATGGGCCACGAGCTTCCGGACCAGTAAACCTCATCTTACTGGTGGCCCAAGTGAGGAGGTTCACCTCTTATGAGCCCAGAATCGGGAGCTCTCCGACCGTATTGATCAACTCCAAGAACTAATGGAACGTATGCTTCAGGAGAACAGGCAATTACAACAAACCCTGATAACCCAGACACAGCCCGTTCCGATACCGGGTCAGGGGGTACCCATACAGCCACCCCAACCACCCGCTAATGTTCCTGCTCCACCCTTGCCTCCTGGAGCTCCTGTTGTTCCTCCGCCCGGACCACCCGTGCAACCGGGTCAACCTGCGCCCGGCCCTTGGAAGCAACTCAAATTGAGGACTACGTATGACGGAGACTTTGCCTTGTTTCTTGCATCAAGTGGACAGTTATATGCGAGAACAAGGACAACTTTTCCCCACGGAAGATAGCCGGGTGCGTTATGTAGCTTCCCTTCTGACAGGTAAAGCGGCTGACTGGATGGTCCTCCAGTTTGACACCCGCTCTCGTGCTATTCGTTCCCTCAACAACTTCATGACTGCCCTGAGAAGGAGGTTTGAGGACCCCTTCCTGGGGGAAAGAGCCAAAACGGAACTCTTACAATTAAAACAAGGCTCTGCTACAGTTCGAGAATTTGCCGATGAATTTCAACGACTGGCAAGTAAAATTGTAGGCTGGCCCGAGACCACCCTGATCCATCATTTCAGGGAAGCCTTGCATCCTGACGTTCTGAACTGGTCTTACATGCGGGGCGATCCCGATACCCTCGAAGACTGGATCCTATTGGCCGAGGAAGTGGAAAGCCGCCGACGCTTTATTTCTCTCGTCCGTCAAAAGCACAAGGAAAAAGGCACCCAAAAGCCTCAACCCAAGGCACCACCGCCCGTCCCACGAAATCCTCCACGTCCGCCCCAGGAACGTGAAGCCCGATTTCAGAGGGGTGCCTGTCTTACTTGCGGAGAAATGGGCCACTTTGCAGCTGTTTGCCCACACCGCCATGAATTATTTCGTCCCAGCACGACAACCCGCGCCAGAGGTCGTCCACCACGCAGAGGCACCGCGGCCATCCGCAGTGCAGCTCCGGGAAGACCCACACCCTCTGCACTCCATGCCGGGGACCCAGCCTCCCTGCCTACTACCAACGACCCCGCCGGGTCTCGGATTACAAGTGCCCCATTGGGGGACAACTTTCCCTCTTCGGATGAGGAAAATCCTTGGAATTCTCCAGCCTTAAACCTGGAATCTCCCCTCGACTTGTCAAAAAACGGCTCCGGTCTGTGGTGAATGGAGCGTCTCCACAGACCTCTCAGGATCCTCCTATCAAACCGAATGCTCCTACCAAAATCAAAGAAGTGGACTCCACCGTCTACGTGGATGCAGTTTTACAACACCTTAACGGTGGCCCACAACTACCCGTCAAAGCACTAATTGACTCCGGTTGCTGTCGCACTCTCATAAGCGAAGCCACGTTTGCTGCACTCAGAGCCGACTCTGAGGCTTTACCCGCCCCTGTCCAATTTGCCCAAATGGACGGAAGCCATTTCCAGGGGGGTCCAGTTGATCACCGCACCATAGGGGTGGCAATGGGAATTGGCTCCCACTGGGAGCAAATAGACTTCACTATAGCCCCTATCCGTTTTGAAGTGGTCTTGGGTATTAACTGGATTAAAGGACACAGTCCCAGCATTAACTGGGAAACAAACACTATCTCCTTCGCCAGTCCTATGTGCGATCAGCTCCGGCAAAACTTTGCGCTGTTATATCCACCCGTCCCAGCATTGGTCTCCGATGTCCCAGCGCTTCCAGTCCTACCTAACGTCTATCGAGACTTCGTGGATGTCTTCGACCTTAAGGAATGTGACACCTTACCCCCCCACCGAGCCTCGGACTGTACAATTGAGGTGGTCAAGGACTGCACATTAACCAAAAGCAAAATTTACCCTATGAGCGCTTCCGAGCGCACTGTTCTCCGGGACTTCCTTGACAAAAACCTCGCCAGAGGGTTCATTCGCCCATCGAATGCCCCGAACTCGGCCCCCGCGTTTTTTGTCCGAAAAAAGGAGGGCGACCTTCGTTTATGCATTGACTTCCGAAAACTCAATGCGGTTACCCAAACCAACGCCTATCCTATCCCATTAATTTCTGATATTTTGGGACAATTACAAGAGGGCCGGATATTCTCCAAACTAGACTTGGTGGAAGCCTACTACCGAGTCCGCATCCGCGAAGGAGATGAGCACCTCACTGCCTTCTCTAGCTGTTTCGGTATGTATGAATTCCTCGTGATGCCGTTCGGATTAAAAGGGGCCCCGGGGGTCTTTATGCAACTCATCAACGAAATCCTTCATGACTTGCTATATCGCGGGGTGGTGGTTTATTTACACGACATTCTCATTTATTCAAAAACCATGGAAGAGCATGTAACTCTAGTCCGAGAAGTTCTGCAGCGCCTGCGCAACCACCAACTCTTTGCCAAACTGGCTAAATGCGAGTTTCATCAAAGCCAGCTCACATTTTTAGGATACATAATCTCCCACCAAGGTCTTCGCATGGACCCTGTCAAAGTCCAAGCCGTTCTCGATTGGACTCCCCCCACCAACCGCAAGCAAGTGCAACAGTTTTTGGGGTTTGCAAACTTTTATCGAGGGTTCATTCCTAACTTCGCCCAAGTGGCCCTACCCATTACTGATCTACTAAAAACCAAAGGGAAAGCAAACACAGCTACCTTACCTTCCGCAAAAATCCTGTGGACTGATCAATGCCAAGCTGCGTTTGTGGCTCTCAAACGCCTCTTCACATCCGAACCCGTATTACAGCACCCGGACCCAAACCAAATGTTTATTGTGCAAGTCGATGCCTCCGATGTAGCTATGGGAGGGGCCCTTCTCCAGAAAGGTCCGGATGGCCTCCTTCACCCCTGCGCTTACTTTTCGAGGAAATTTGCGCACGCACAATTGAACTGGCCCATTTGGGAAAAAGAGGCAGCGGCCGTTCACCATGCCCTAACTCTCTGGAGGCAATTCTTAGAGGGGTCCAATATCCCCTTCGAGGTTTGGACCGATCACAAGAATCTAGCTGCCCTCACAGGGTCCCATAAACTATCAGCGAAGCAACAACGTTGGGCTGAATTCTTCGCTCAGTTTCGTTTCGTCCTAAAGCATGTTCCTGGGAAGCAAAACGTTCTCGCAGATGCCCTCTCACGGTTGCCACAATACCCGGTAAAACTCGAGAGACCGACTGACTCTCTGTTCACCCCTACGCAAAGGGGAGCCCTTCCTGTACTGGCCGTGCAAACTCGATCTCAGCAACAGCATCCCAGATCCAGTTCTCCAGCACCTCCAACCCGAGCGGCTACCCAACCGCCCTCGCAACAGCAACGAACCGACGATCCCGATCCTCCAAACCCACCGGCTGCCCTACCGCCTACAACCTGCGCACCACCGCACGTAAGCTCTACCCCCATAGCTACTCCTAAAACTACTATAGCCGGGGGGGGGGTCCCGCCAAGATTCCCATCTCCGAATCCTTTTTAAATACCCTTCGGGACCACTGCCTTTCTGAACGCTCCACTCATACCCTACCCCCTGGGGTAATGGAACAGGGGGGCTCATGGTACAAAGACTCTAAATTGTACGTACCCAAGGCACTTCAAAAAGACGTTTTACACTTAGCTCATGGAGTAAAAACAGCTGGACACTTTGGATTCCTAAAAACTCTCCACTTATTGCGCCGACAATTTTGGTGGGGGGGAATGCGTTCCGATGTTGACTCTTTTATTCGCAGCTGCCCTGTTTGCGCCACAATGAAACGCTCACAAGGCAAACCCCCGGGGCTACTGCAACCTCTAGAAACACCCAACAGACCATGGGAAGTGATTGCTATGGACTTTATGACTGATCTCCCTCTCAGCGGGGGGAAAACTGTATTATGGGTTGTTACCGATTTGTTTTCCAAGCAAATCCATTTGGTTCCATGCGCAGGAATCCCCTCTGCTCAAAAAATGGCCCGCCTCTTCGTGACACATATCTTCAAATTACATTCGTTTCCGCGCAAAATAATCTGTGACCGCGGCAGTGGCTTTGTTTCCAAGTTTTGGAAAGCATTTCACAAGTTGGTGGGGGTAGAACAAGGATTGTCTACTGCATACCATCCCCAAACCGATGGTCAAACTGAACGTGTAAATGCTGTCCTTGAATGTTATTTACGCTGTTATGTTAACTACCACCAAGATAACTGGGTAGAAATGTTACCTTTTGCAGAATATGCCTACAATAATGCTGTACATCAATCTACAGGTTTTAGCCCATTCTATGCAGTGTATGGGCAGGAATTTGGTCCTGTTACTCCCACAAGCACTGTGGAGGGGGAGGGAGATCCTGACATTGCTTCCTGGGCACACACCCTCCGTACCACTTGGCCTTGGCTCATTAACAATCTCGACCGAGCCAAGCGCAAATACAAAGCACAAGCTGATAAACACCGTTCCCCCGGGGGGCGAACTGCGAGTGGGTAAATTGGTCTATCTTTCCACCAAAAACCTACGTTCCACCCGTCCGTGCCTTAAACTCAATGCTAAATTCATTGGCCCATTCCCGATCACACGGGTCATAAATCCTGTCACGGTGGAATTAGCTCTCCCGAAAAGCCTGAGGCGTGTGCATCCCGTTTTCCACATTAACCTCCTGAAGCCCCATACGGCCTCTCCACGATGGCATCCCGATCCGCCCCCCGGACAGCCCATTATGGTGGGGGGGGAAGAGCACTTCGAAGTCTCCAAAATCCTTGACTCCCGTGTTCACCATGGAAACCTACAGTATTTGGTCCGTTGGAAGCACTTCCCCCCTGCCTACGACGAATGGGTTCGCGCACGAGATGTCTCCGCCCCCAAGCTAATCGATGCCTTTCACACTGCCTATCCGGACAGGCCATCCCCCTTGCAGACTGGGAGGGGGCCTTAAGGGGAGCAGGATGTCAGGCTGCTATCTCGGATTCAGTATTGTTTCTGTGTCGGTGCTGTACTGTCTAGCCTCAAGGCCGACCACACATACCAAGGCCTGGGAACACTGCTCCTGGGAAAGTTGACTCTGTCTGTGTATGCTGATGTTGTATAATCTCCCGCCATTTACTGCCTTATATTATCGTTCGGCTAGTGGGACTCTCATAGCTGCCATAGTTCCCTGTATGCACTGTATCGCCTTTTTGACCAGTAAAAGCCATCTGATTGGATTCTATATGACTCTGTGGTGATTTCTGGTTCGAAGGGTCAGGAGCTTACAACCATGACCCTAACCCTAACACCAATCCCTAACCCTAACCCTAACCCTAACCCTAACCCTAACCCTAACCCTAACGCTTACCCTTACCCTAACCCTAAAACTAACCCTAACCCTAACTCTAACCCTAACCCTAACCCTTATCCTAACTCTAACCTAACCCTAACCCTAACCCTAACCCCAACCCTAACCCTAACCCTAACACCAAACCCTAACCCTAACCCTAACCCTAACCCTAACCCAAACCCAAACCCAAACCCAAACCCTATCCCTATCCCTATCCCTATCCCTATCCCTATCTCTATCCCTATCCCTATCCCAATCCCTATCCCTATCCCTATCCCTATCCCTATCCCTATCCCTATCCCTATCCCTATCCCTATGCCTATCCCTATGCCTATCCCTATCCCTATCCCTATCCCTATCCCTATCCCTATCCCTATCAATAACCCTAACCATAACCCTGACCCTAACCCTAACACCAAACCCTAACCCTAACCCCAACCCTAACTCTAACCCTAACCCTAACCCTAAACCTAATCCTAACCCTAACCCTAACACTAACCCTAACCCTAACCCTAACCCTAACCCTAACTTTACCCTAACCCTAACCCTATCCCTATCCCTATCCCTAACCCTAACCTTTACCCTGACCCTATCCCTAACTCAACCCTAACTCTAACCCTAAGCCTAACACCAAACCCTAACCCTAACCCTAGCTCTAACCCTAACTCTAACCCTAACACCAATCCCTAACCCTAACCCTAACCCTAACCCTAACCCTAACGCTTACCCTTACCCTAACCCTAAAACTAACCCTAACCCTAACCCTAACTCTAACCCTAACCCTAACCCTAACCCTAACCCTTATCCTAACTCTAACCTAACCCTAACCCTAACCCTAACCCCAACCCTAACCCTAACCCTAACACCAAACCCTAACCCTAACCCTAACCCTAACCCAAACCCAAACCCAAACCCAAACCCAAACCCAAACCCAAACCCTATCCCTATCCCTATCCCTATCCCTATCCCTATC
>NW_026612599.1:52500-60000 GCF_029931775.1 Euleptes europaea | reverse complement strand
AACCCTAACCCTAACCCTAACCCTAACCCAAACCCGAACCCGAACCCGAACCCTAACCCTATCCCTAACCTTAACCCTAACCCTAACCCTAACCCTAACCCTAACCCTAACCCTAACCCTAACCCTAACCCTAACCCTAACCCTAACCCTAACCCTAACCCTAACCCTAACCAAAACACCAAACATTAACCCTAACACTAACCCTAACCCTGACCATGACCCTAACCCTAACACAAAACCCTAACCCTAACTCTAACCCTAACCCTAACCTAACCCTAACCCTAACCCTAACCCTAACCCTAACCCTAACCCTAACCCTAACCCTAACCCTAACCCTAACCCTAACGCTTACCCTTACCCTAACCCTAACCCTAAAACAAACCCTAACCCTAACCCTTATCCTAACTCTAACCTAACCCTAACCCTAACCCAAACCCCAACCCTAACCCTAACACCAAACCCTAACCCTAACCCTAACCCAAACCCAAACCCACACCCACACCCAAACCCAAACCCAAACCCAAACCCAAACACAAACCCTATCCCTATCCCAATCCCTATCCCTATCCCTATCCCAATCCCTATCCCTATCCCTATCCCTATCCCTATCCCTATCCCTATCCCTATCCCTATCCCTATCCCTATCCCTATCCCTATCCCTATCCCTATCCCTATCCCTATCCCTATCCCTATCCCTATCCCTATCCCTATCCCTATCCCAATCCCTATCCCTATCCGTATCCCTATCCCTATCCCTATCCCTATCCCTATCCCTATCCCTGTCCCTATCCCTATCCCTATCCCTAACCCTAACCCTAACCCTGACCCTGACCCTAACCCTAACACCAAACCCTAACCCTAACCCCAACCCTAACTCTAAGCCTAACCCTATCCCTAACCCAACCCTAACTCTAACCCTAAGCCTAACACCAAACCCTAACCCTAACTCTAACCCTAACTCTAACCCTAACCCTAACCCTAACCCTAACCCTAACACTAACCCTAACCCTAACCCTAACCCTAACCCTAACCCTATGTGAGAGATCCCCCTCTCTGAGTTTGCTTCTCCAAATCAGTTGCTCAGACGTTGATACAGAAACAATAGATTTATTGAAGCCTTCAGGAGATGAGACAGGCACAGGTAGAAAGTTGCAAGTGAGGGGCTATACGGGTTTACAGAATATATTGACTCCAGGGCACTGGGGCACTGGGGTTCACACTTATTGTTATGGGAAGTTACAAGCTTGGCATAATACAAAACATCAGACGGATCCCAGGAAGTCTGGTGCGGCTATCACACTTCCAAGGCCGCACCGGCCTGAGGGAGTACTGGCAGGAAGAACAGCGGGGGGGAAGATACATGGGCCATCAGGCCTGGCGCCTGAGACCAGAAGGTGTGAACTGCTTTTACGAGTTCACTGATAACACCGCAGGTGATGGAAAGCAGAGACACAAAGACAGAGACCCTCACATTCTGCCCCCCTTAAGGCCCCCCTCCGGGGTCCTCGAGAGGGCGAGGCTTATCGGGATAAGCGAGGTGGAATTCTCGGACCAAGCGAGGAGCTGCCATGTGGGGTGCGGCCACCCATTCGTCATGAGCGGAGCCAAGGTTTTTCCAGCGAACAAAGTAAAACAGTTTCCCTTTCTTCCATTTGGAATCTAAAACCTTGGATATTTCCAAATGGGTATCCCCTCCCACCACGGTAGGAATCTCATGAGCGGGAGGGGGGTGGAATTGGGGAGCTGCTACATAAGGTTTGAGGAGGCTTATATGAAAGACTGGATGAACTCCCTTGAGAGTTTTTGGGAGATTCAGTTCCACGGTAACCTCGTTGATTACTCTGGTAATGGGGAAAGGTCCTACATAACGGTCGCTCAGTTTTTTGCAGGGGCGAAGAGAGCGGAGGTTTTTGGTGGACAGATAGACTTGCTCCCCCACCTTGAGTTCCCATCCCGGAGACCGGTGTTTGTCTGCCTGTTCCTTGTACTTGCTTTTTGCCCTTTCCAGATTTTTGAGCAACCATGGCCAGGTGGATTTAACCACCTGAATCCACTCCTGAAGATCAGGGGTAGACTGGAGCTCTGGCGAGACGGGGGCAGAACCGAAAGGGCCAAAATCCGTCCCGTATATAACTTGGAAGGGACTAAAGCCGGTAGAGGAATGAGGCGCATTGTTGTACGCATATTCGGCAAATGGCAGCAGGTCGACCCAGTCGTCCTGGTGGAAATTTACATAGCAACGCAAATAACATTCTACCACCGCATTTACTCGTTCCGTTTGACCATCCGTTTGGGGGTGATAGGCGGAAGAAAGGCCCTGTTCCTCCACTCCCATTAACTTTAGGAAGGCCCGCCAGAATTTGGCAACAAACTGGACCCCCCGGTCGGAGAGGACCTTCCTCGGGATCGAGTGTAGCCTGAGGACGTGTGTGATGAACAGTTTAGCTAAGCCCTGGGCTGAAGGAAGACCTGCACATGGAATGAAATGAACCTGTTTGGAAAAGAGGTCTGTGATAACCCAAAGAACCGTTTTTCCCCGACTAGGAGGTAGGTCGGTGATAAAATCCATGGCGATGATTTCCCAGGGACGGGAGGGGCTCTCAAGCGGTTTGAGAAGCCCTGGGGGTTTTCCCATCCGTTTCTTGGCTGTGGCGCAGGTGGGGCAGCTGCGCACATACAACTCTACATCAGATCTCATACCGGGCCACCAGAATTGCCTTCGAACCAGGTGAAGCGTTTTTACGAAACCAAAATGACCCGCTAGCCTGGCCCCATGTACAAGTCCCAATACTTCTTTGCGAAGGGGTGATGGGACATATAGTTTCCCCCCTTGCACCCACCAAGTGTTGGTTCGTTCCAAGCCAGTGGGGAGGAGATGGTGCTCCTCCTCCTGTAAGGAGGCGTCCCGGAGTCGCTGTTGGAAGGCTTCCGGGATACCTTTGAGCGTAGGGGGGGTCTCTGGTTGGCGGGCTTGGGATCGGGTGGTGACGGCCAAGCTAGGGACTTCCCCTCGCTGTTCGGGAGTGAACAGGGAGTCGACGGGGCGATCGAAATCGTTGCGATACTGGGGAAGTCGTGACAAAGCGTCGGCTAGGGCATTTTCTTTGCCAGGGACATGTTTGAGAGTGAACCGGAATTTAGCAAAAAATTGGGCCCACCGAATTTGTTTGGCATTGAGTTTTCTAGCTCCCTTGAGAGCCTCGAGATTCTTGTGATCGGTGCACACTTCAAACGGCTGTTCGGCCCCCTCTAAGAAGTGTCTCCATATGGTAAGGGCATGTTTGACCGCTGCTGCCTCCTTCTCCCAAATGGCCCAGTTGATTTCGGACTGGGAAAACTTCTTGGAGAAGTAGGCGCATGGCCTCAACCGTCCCCCCTCATCCCTCTGCAATAGGGCCCCGCCCATGGCTACATCCGAGGCATCCACCTGCACCACGAAGGGCTTGGTGCAATCCGGGTGAGCCAAAACGGGTTCGGATGAAAAAAGTAGCTTTAAACGTTCAAAAGCTTGCTGGCACTGGGGGGACCATTGCAGACGGGCTGAGGGAAGCACGGCGCTAGCCCCCTTGTCCTTGGTACGCAACAGGGCAGTGAGGGGAAGCGCAACTTGGGCAAAGTTGGGAATGAAGTTCCGGTAAAAGTTGGCAAACCCCAAAAACTGTTGAAGTTGGCGACGGGTAGTGGGGGTTTCCCAGTCCCGCACCGCCTGGACCTTGGCGGGGTCCATTTCCAACCCTTGGTGGGAAATCACATACCCCAGAAATGTAATAGAAGGTTGGTGGAATTCACACTTGGACACCTTAGCATACAGTTTGTGCTCCCGCAGCCGCTGGAGCACTTCTCGCACTAGGCGCACATGTCCTTCCATGGTTTCAGAGTAAATAAGGATGTCATCGAGAAATACCACCACCCCCCGAAACAGTAAATCATGCAAAACTTCATTAATTAATTGCATAAAGACACTCGGAGCCCCCGAAAGTCCGAACGGCATGACCAGGTATTCAAACATCCCAAAACAACTGGAAAAGGCCGTTTTGGGTTCGTCTCCCTCTTTGATGCGAATGCGGTGGTAGGCTTCTACTAAGTCCAGTTTGGTGAAGATTCGGCCCTCCTTTAATTGTGCTAGAAGGTCAGGAATAAGAGGGAGGGGGTAAGCATTAGACTGGGTGACTGCGTTCAGTCTGCGAAAGTCAATACACAGTCTTAAATCTCCCGTCTTTTTCTTTACAAAGAAAGCTGGGGCTGAATAAGGAGCCTTGGAGGGGCGTATGAAACCCCTCGCCAGATTGACATCCAGATAGTCTCGCAATACAGTCTTTTCACTAGGGCTCATGGGGTAAACCTTTCCCTTAGACAGTTTGCCTTCCCCTACAATCTCGATGGCACAGTCCGTTTCTCTGTGGGGAGGCAGTTCGTCGCACTCTCTAACATCGAAAACATCAGTAAACTGCGAGTACTCAGAGGGTAATTGAGGAGAGACTGGGGCGGGGGACCCTACCAGTGCGGCGGCTGGAGTTCTGAGTACCCGTTCCTTGTCATGCAACCCACAGGGGTTTTCGGGGAAGGAAAGCACCCGTTTAACCCAATCAATGGAGGGATTGTGTCCCCTTAACCAGTTCATCCCTAACACCACAGGGGTTACAATAGGGGCGATGGTGAAATACAACCGTTCCCAATGTTCCCCCACGGACATAATCACGGCTGCAGTTCTGTGGGTCACAGGGCCCCGTTTAAAGTCACTCCCGTCCATTTGGGAAAAACGGAGGGGTCCCGGAAGCCGCTTGCGCCGGACACCCAACTTCTTGGCAGTTTCCTCATTTATCATGGTGCGGGCACACCCCGAGTCGACCAACGCGGGGACCTCTAACGGGGGACCCCCTTTGGGTAGGGACAGATGAACACGCACAAATACATTGTCCTCTTGGGCGCTTACCATCGGTGGAGCTCCTTGCACAACGATAGGGACGGTCTGCTGCGGAGCCCCCTCTACAGCAGACCGACGGCGTTTTTTGCCGGCTGTTCCCACTCTTCCTCCTCGCTGGAAGAGGGGGACGGGGTGGTGGCTTCCGGGGAGCCGTCCGAATCAAAGACGGTATTTGTAATCCGGGACCCCGATGGGACCGTAGAGTCGGATGCCCCATCCTGGGGGCGCGCGTGGAGAGCGGAGGGTGCGCCGGAGCGCCGGCTCAGTGGTCCACTTCTGCGGCGAGGCTGGCTGTCGGCGGCCGGTTTCGTCGGCTCGGCCTGGGTTTGGCGGGGGGGGGTCGGACGGCCTGAGCGAGAGGGGCATTGCGATGCAAAGTGACCCTTTCCCCCGCAGATCAGGCAGACGCCGGCCTCGAACCGCTTGCGGCGTTCCGCGGCCGAGAGACCCCCGCCACCCCCTTGCCGGAGTTCCCGGCCACGGTCACCTCGGGGCCTGGGGTCTCGCCCAAGCCGTTGCTTGGACAAGTTCAGGAGTTGCTTGCGATTCTCGATGTCAGCAGCATGGCGAACCCAACCTTCCACATCCGGGGGGTTCCCTTGCATGAAGGCCCAATGTTGGAGGTCTGGGTTGAGACCCTCCCTGAAACATTGTACCAAGGTAGCTTCACTCCAGTCCAGAATTCGGCTAGCCAGTGACTGGAACTCACTTGCATACTGCGCCACCGACTTAGTCCCTTGGCGCAGTTGCATCAGGGAGGCTTTAGCCCGCTCACCCAGAGTCGGGTCCTCAAAACGGTTTCGGAGTGCTACCATGAACTCGTCCAGGGTTCGCAGTACCGGCGAGCGGAGTTCATACTGCAACACCATCCAGGCAGCCGCCTCCCCTTGCAGTAAGGAAGCCACGTACTGCACCCGGGACTCCTCAGAAACGAAGGTTCGGCCTTGTTCCCGCATAAAAATGTCCACTTGGACCATAAAAAAGGTCAATTGGTCTCCCGACCCGTCATACGTGACTTTCAGGTCCCGACGGGCCGGGGGGGCAGGGGTTGCGGGCGGAATTACCGGCGCCCCGTCTGGGGGAGCACCGGCTGGAGGTTGCAACTTCAGCGCATCTAGGGCCGTGGCCATCTCACCCATTACGCGTTGCATGGTCTCCATCTGCTCCTGCATAGCCCGGCGGTCTTCCTGCCACTGCTTTCGTTCTTCCTCCATGAGGGCCTCTTTGCGGGCCGGGTCCCCTTCGAGTCCCGTGCTGGGGAAAGCCAACCGGCGATCCTTCGCCGCAGTCCGCGAGAGCGACCAGCCCTTGGGAGAGTCCAGCCAATAAGTAAGCCCCCGGGGACGTTCGTCCCGATCTTGGTCGGGGGCGCGACCCTTCGGTTTCTTTGGCTTGGCTCCCTCCTCCTTCGGGTCCGGCTTCTCCGGCTCGTCCGGAGCCTTGGGGGCATCGGGGATAGGGGTGGTGTCCTCGTCGGCTGACATTCTGTCCAAAGCGGTACAGCTGCAGTCCGAGAGGCAAGGACTTGCAACTTAATGTGAGAGATCCCCCTCTCTGAGTTTGCTTCTCCAAATCAGTTGCTCAGACGTTGATACAGAAACAATAGATTTATTGAAGCCTTCAGGAGATGAGACAGGCACAGGTAGAAAGTTGCAAGTGAGGGGCTATACGGGTTTACAGAATATATTGACTCCAGGGCACTGGGGCACTGGGGTTCACACTTATTGTTATGGGAAGTTACAAGCTTGGCATAATACAAAACATCAGACGGATCCCAGGAAGTCTGGTGCGGCTATCACACTTCCAAGGCCGCACCGGCCTGAGGGAGTACTGGCAGGAAGAACAGCGGGGGGGAAGATACATGGGCCATCAGGCCTGGCGCCTGAGACCAGAAGGTGTGAACTGCTTTTACGAGTTCACTGATAACACCGCAGGTGATGGAAAGCAGAGACACAAAGACAGAGACCCTCACACCCTAACCCTAACACTAACACTAACACTTACACTAACCCTAACCCTATCCCTATCCCTATCCCTAACCCTATCCGTATCCCTAACCCTAACCTTTATTCTGGCCCTGACCCTTACTCTAACACCAAAACCTAACGCTAACGCTAACCCTAACCCTAACCCTAACCCTAACCCTAACTGTAACCCTAACCCAACCCTAACCCTAACCCTAACCCTAACGCTAACCCTAACCCTAACCCTAACCCTAACCCTAACCCTAACCCTAAACCTAACCCTAACCCTAACACTAACCCTAACCCTAACCCTAACCCTAACCCTAACCCTAACCCTAACCCTAACCCTAACCCTAACCCTAACCCTAACCCTAACCCTAACCCTAACCAAAACACCAAACATTAACCCTAACACTAACCCTAACCCTTACCATGACCCTAACCCTAACACCAAACCCTAACCCTAAGTCTAACCTAACCCTAACCCTAACCCTAACCCTAACCCTTACTCTTACCCTAACCCTAACCCTAACCCTAACCCTAACCCTAACCCTAACCCTAACCCTAACCCTAACCCTAACCCTAACCCTAATCCTAACTCTAACCTAACCG
>NW_026612599.1:45000-47500 GCF_029931775.1 Euleptes europaea | reverse complement strand
GGAAGAGGAACGCAGGCAGTGGCTGGAGGATCGCCAAGCCATGCAGGAACAGATGGAGTCCATGCGGCGGGTGATGGGTGAGATGGCCGCGGCCCTGGACGCGTTGAAAGTGCAACCGCCTGCCGGCAACCCCCCGGACGGAACACCGGCAGCCCCCCCCGCGCCTCCTAGCCTCCCGTCCCGTCGGGACCTGAAAGTCACCTATGACGGTTCAGGAGACCAGTTGACCTTTTTCATGGTCCAAGTGGACATTTTTATGCGAGAACAAGGTCGGACCTTCACTTCCGAGGAGTCCCGGGTGCAGTACGTGGCTTCCCTGCTGCAAGGGGAGGCGGCCGCCTGGATGGTGTTGCAGTATGAACTCCGCTCGCCGGTGCTACGAACCCTGGATGAGTTTATGGTAGCACTCCGAAACCGCTTCGAGGACCCGACTCTGGGTGAGCGGGCAAAAGCCTCCCTGATGCAACTGCGCCAAGGGACCAAGTCGGTGGCGCAGTATGCAAGCGAGTTCCAATCACTGGCCAGCCGAATCCTGGACTGGAGTGAGGCCACTTTGGTACAGTGTTTCAGGGAGGGCCTCAACCCGGACCTCCAGCATTGGGCTTTTATGCAAGGGAACCCCCCGGATGTGGAAGGTTGGGTTCGCCACGCTGCCGACATCGAGAATCGCAAACAACTCCTGACCTTGTCCAAACAACGCGTTGGACGAGACCCGAGACCCCGGAGTGACCGGGGCCGAGACTTCCGACCGGGAGGGAGCGGGGGTCCCTCGGCCGCTGAACGCCGTAAGCGTTTTGAGACCGGCGTCTGCCTGACCTGTGGAGGAAAGGGACACTTTGCGTCGCAATGCCCCTCTCGTGCGGGTCGTCCAAACCCCCCTCGCCAAGCCCCGACCGAACCGCAGAAGCGCCCGCTGAGGACCAGCCCCGCCGCAGGAGCGGGCCACCGGGCCGGCGTTCCGGCGCACCCTCCGCTCTCCACGCGCGCCCCCAGGATGTGATCTCCACCTCTACAGGCCCAACGGGGGTCCCGGATTACAAATGCTACTTTTGATTCGGACAGATCCCCGAATGCCACCACTCCATCCCCCTCTTCCAGCGAGGAGGAAGAGTGGGAACAGCCGGCAAAAAACGCCGTCGGTCTGCTGTAGAGGGGGCTCCGCAGCAGACCGCCCCTGTCGTTGTGCAAGGAGCTCCACCGATGGTAAGCGCCCAAGAGGACAATGTGTATGTACGTGTTCACCTGTCCCTACCCAAAGGGGGTCCCAGTTTAGAATTCCCCGCTTTGGTTGATTCGGGGTGTGCCCGCACTATGATTAGTGAGGAAGCTGCCAAGAAACTGGGAGTCCGACGCAAGCGGCTTCCGGGACCCCTCCGCTTTTCCCAAATGGACGGGAGCGATTTTAAACGGGGCCCAGTGACCCACCGAACTGCAGCCGTGATTATGTCGGTGGGAGAACATTGGAACGCTTGTATTTTACCATCGCCCCTATTGTAACCCCAGTGGTGTTAGGGATGAACTGGCTACGGGGACATAACCCCTCCATCGACTGGGTTAAACGGGTGCTCTCGTTTCCCGAAAGCCCCTGTGGGTTGCATGACAAGGAACGGGTACTCAGGACTCCGGCCGCCGCATTGGTAGGGTCCCCCAACCCGATCTCCATTCCTCCTCAACTTCCCACAGAATACTCGCAGTTTGCGGATGTCTTTGATGTTATAAGAATGTGACGAACTACCTCCCACAGAGAGACGGACTGTGCCATTGAAATCGTGGGGGAAGGCAAACTGTCTAAAGGGAAGGTCTATCCCATGAGCCCTAGTGAGAAGGCGGTGTTGCGGGACTATTTGGACGCCAACTTGGCGAGGGGTTTCATACGTCCTTCCAAAGCTCCTTATTCGGCCCCGGCCTTCTTTGTGAAGAAAAAGACGGGAGATCTAAGACTGTGTATTGACTTTCGAAGGCTAAACGCGGTCACCCAGTCTAACGCTTACCCTCTCCCTCTTATTCCCGACCTTTTAGCACAATTAAAGGAGGGCCGAATCTTCACCAAACTGGACTTAGTGGAAGCATACCACCGCATCCGCATTAAAGAAGGAGACGAACCCAAAACGGCCTTTTCCAGCTGTTTTGGAATGTTTGAATACCTAGTCATGCCGTTCGGACTTTCGGGGCCCCCAGTGTGTTTATGCAATTGATTAATGAGGTTTTACATGATTTACTGTTTCGGGGGGTGGTGGTATTTCTCGATGACATACTTATTTACTCCGAAACCATGGAAGAACATGTGCGCCTAGTGCGAGAAGTGCTCCAGCGGCTGCGGGAGCACAAACTGTATGCTAAGGTATCCAAATGTGAGTTCCACCAACCTTCCATTACATTTCTTGGGTACGTGATTTCCCACCAAGGTTTAGAAATGGACCCCGCAAAGGTCCAGGCGGTGCGAGATTGGGAACCCCCCACTACCCGCCGCCAGCTTCAGCAATTTTTGGGATTCGCTAAC
>NW_026612599.1:0-22500 GCF_029931775.1 Euleptes europaea | reverse complement strand
ACATTTGATTTGGAGAAGTAAACTCAGAGAGAGGGGATCTCTCACATTAAGTTGCAAGTCCTTGCCTCTCGAACTGCTGCTTTACCTTTTGGGACAGAATGCCAGGCGACGAGGAAAACAACCCTACTACCCCTGACGCACCGGACGAACCGGTGGTGCCGGAGAAACCGGACCCCAAGGAGGAGGGTGCCAAGCCAAAGAAGCCTAGGGATCCCATCCCCGACCAAGGCCGGGACGGACGTCCCCGAGGACTTTTTAACAATTGGCTGGACTCCCCCAAGGGTTGGTCTCTCTCCCGAACCGCGGCGAAGGATCGCCGTTTGGCCTTCCCCAGCACGGGACTTGAAGGGGACCCGGCGCGCAAGGAGGCCCTGATGGAAGAGGAACGCAAGCAGTGGCAGGAGGATCGCCAAGCTATGCAGGAGCAGATGGAGACCATGCAGCGTGTGATGGGTGAGATGGCAGCGGCCCTGGACGCGCTGAAAGTGCAACCGCCTGCCGGCAATCTCCCGGACGGAGCACCGGCAGCCCCTCCCGCGCCTCCTAGCCTCCCGTCCCGTCGGGACCTGAAAGTCACGTATGACGGTTCAGGGGACCAGTTGACCTTTTTCATGGTCCAAGTGGACATTTTTATGCGAGAACAGGGCCGAACCTTCACTTCCGAGGAGTCCCGAGTGCAGTACGTGGCTTCCTTACTGCAAGGGGAGGCGGCCGCCTGGATGGTGTTGCAGTATGAACTCCGCTCGCCGGTTCTGCGAACACTGGACGAGTTTATGGTAGCACTCCGCAACCGCTTTGAGGACCCGACTCTGGGTGAGCGGGCTAAAGCCTCCCTGATGCAACTGCGCCAAGGGACCAAGTCGGTGGCGCAGTATGCAAGTGAGTTCCAGTCACTGGCCAGCCGAATCCTAGACTGGAGTGAAGCCACTTTGGTACAGTGTTTCAGGGAGGGCCTCAACCCAGACCTCCAACATTGGGCCTTCATGCAAGGGAACCCCCCCGGACGTGGAAGGTTGGGTTCGTCACGCTGCCGACATAGAGAATCGCAAACAACTCCTGACCTTGTCCAAACAACGCATCGGACGAGACCCGAGACCCCGAAGCGACCGGGGCCGAGACTTCCGACTGGGGGGCAGCGGGGGTCCCTCAGCCGCTGAACGCCGCAAGCGATTTGAGACCGGTGTCTGCCTGACCTGCGGAGGTAAGGGACACTTTGCGTCGCAATGCCCCTCTCGTGCGGGCCGTCCCAACCCCCCACGCCAAGCCCCGACCGAACCGCAGAAGGCGGCTGCCGAGGACCAGCCCCGCCGCAGGAGCGGACCACCGGGCCGACGTTCCGGCGCACCCTCCGCTCTCCATGCGCGCCCCCAGGACGGGGCCTCCACTTCTACAGGCCCAACGGGGTCCCGGATTACAAATACTACTTTTGATTCGGACGGGTCCCCGACCGCCACCACTCCTTCCCCCTCTTCCAGCGAGGAGGAGGAGTGGGAACAGCCGGCAAAAAACGCCGTCGGTCTGCTGTAGAGGGGGCTCCGCAGCAGACCGCCCCTGTCATTGTGCAAGGAGCTCCACCGATGGTAAGCGCCCAAGAGGACAATGTGTATGTGCGTGTTCACCTATCCCTACCGAAAGGGGGTCCCAGTTTAGAATTCCCCGCCTTGGTTGACTCGGGGTGTGCCCGCACCATGATTAGCGAGGAAACTGCCAAGAAACTGGGGGTCCGGCGCAAGCGGCTTCCGGGACCCCTCCGCTTTTCCCAAATGGACGGGAGTGATTTTAAACGGGGCCCGGTGACCCACAGAACTGCAGCCGTGATTATGTCCGTGGGAGAACATTGGGAACGCTTGTATTTTACCATTGCCCCTATTGTAACCCCTGTGGTGTTGGGGATGAACTGGCTACGGGGACACAACCCTTCCATCGACTGGGTTAAACGGGTGCTCTCGTTTCCCGAAAACCCCTGTGGGTTACATGATAAGGAACGGGTTGTCCGGACTCCGGCCGCCGCGGTAGTAGGGTTTCCCCCCCCAGCCACCGTTCCTCCTCAACTGCCCACCGAATACTCGCAGTTTGCGGATGTCTTTGATGTTAGGGAATGTGACGAGTTACCCCCCCACAGAGAAACGGACTGTGCCATCGAAATAGTGGGGGAAGGCAAACTGTCTAAGGGGAAGGTCTACCCCATGAGCCCTAGTGAAAAGGCGGTGTTACGGGACTATCTGGATGCCAACTTGGCGAGAGGTTTCATACGCCCTTCCAAGGCTCCTTATTCGGCCCCGGCCTTCTTTGTGAAGAAAAAGACAGGAGATTTAAGACTGTGTATTGACTTTCGTAGGCTAAACGCCGTTACCCAGTCTAACGCTTACCCTCTCCCTCTTATTCCCGACCTTCTAGCACAATTAAAGGAGGGCCGAATCTTCACCAAACTGGACTTAGTGGAAGCATACCACCGCATTCGCTTGCATACCACCTCGCTTATCCCGATAAGCCTCACCCTCTCGAGGACCCCGGAGGGGGACCTTAAGGGGGGCAGAATGTGAGGGTCTCTGTCTATGTGTCTCTGCTTCCCATCACCTGCTTATCAGTGAACTCGTAAAAGCAGTTCACACCTTCTGGTCTCAGGCGCCAGGCCTGATTGCCCCAAGTATCTTCCCCCCCGCTGTTCTTCCTGTCAGTACTCCCTCAGGCCGATGCGGCCTTGGAAGTGTGATAGCTTCACCAGACTTCCTGGGACTCGTCTGATGTTTTGTATTATACCAAGCTTGTAACTTCCCATAACAATAAGTGTGAACCCCAGTGCCCCAGTGCCCTGGAGTCAATATATTCTGTACACCCGATTAGCCCCTCACTTGCAACTTGCTACCTGTGCCTGTCTCATCTCCTGATGTCTTCAATAAATCCTTTGTTTCTTTATCAACGTCTGAACATTTGATTTGGAGAAGTAAACTCAGAGAGAGGGGATCTCTCACACTGATGGAATACTCTCAAGGTCAGCTCAATCAAGAGCAACATAATAAAGTAGCTCTAGTGCCTTCTTAGGTAGGGATCCTTTCAAAGACTGTAGGCACTTAAATGCCCGAAACGCAACAACCTTCACCAGACCCTGACCCTAACCCTAACCCTAACCCTAACACAAACCCTAATCCAAACCCTAACCCTAACCCATACCCTCACCCTCACCCTCACCCTCACCCTCACCCTCACCCTCACCCTCACCCTCACCCTAACTCTAACCCTAACCGTAACCCTAACCCTAACCCTAACCCTAACCCTTACCCTAACCATGACCCTAACCGTGACCCTGACCCTGACTCTTACCCTGACCCTGACCCTGACCCTGACCCTAACCCTAACCCTAACCCTAACCCTAACCCTAACCCTAACCCTAACCCTAACCCTAACCCAATCCCGATCCCGATCCCTATCCCTATCCCTATCCCGATCCCTATCCCTATCCCTATCCCTGTCCCTATCCCTATCCCTATCCCTATCCCTAACCCTAACCCTAACCCTAACCCTAACCCTATCCCTATCCCGATCCCTATCGGTATCCCTATCCCTAACCCTAACCCTAACACTTACCCTGACCCTGATCCTTACCCAAACACCAAACCCTAACCCTAACCATACCTCTAACCCTAACTCTAACCCTAACCCTAACTCTAACCCTAACCCTAACCCTAACACTAACACTAACACTAACACTAACACTAACACTAACCCTAACCCTAACCCTAACCCTAACCCTATCCCTAACCCTATCCGTATCCCTAACTCTAACCCTTACTCTGGCCCTGACCCTAACCCTAACACCAAATCCTAACGCTAACGCTAACGCTAACCCTAACCCTAACCCTAACCCTAAGCCAACACTAACCCTAACCCTAACCCTAACCCTAACCCTAACCCTAACCCTAACCCTAACCCTAACCCTAACCTAACCCTAACCCTAACCCTAACCTTAACCCTAACCCTAACCCTAACCCTAACCCTAACCCTAACCTTTACCCTAACCAAAACACCAAACATTAACCCTAACCTTAACCCTAACCCTGACCATGACCCTAACCCTAACACCAAACCCTAACCCTAACTCTAACCCGAACCCTAACCCTAACCCTAACCCTAACCCTAACCCTAACCCTAACCCTAACCCTAACCCTAACCCTAACCCTAACCCTTATCCTAACTCTAACCTAACCCTAACCCTAACCCTAACCCTAACCCTAACCCAAACCCAAACCCAAACCCAAACCCAAACCCTATCCCTATCCCTATCCCTATCCCTATCCCTGTCCCTATCCCTATCCCTATCCCTATCCCTATCCCTATCCCTATCCCTATCCCTAACCCTAACCCTAACCCTAACCCTGACCCTGACCCTAACCCTAACACCAAACGCTAACCCTAACCCCAACCCTAACTCTAAGCCTAACCCTAACCCTAACCCTAACCCTAACTTTAACCTAACCCTATCCCTATCCCTATCCCTAACCCTAAGCTTTACCCTGACCCTATCCCTAACCCAACCCTAACTCTAACCCTAAGCCTAACACCAAACCCTAACTCTAACCCTAACTCTAACCCTAACTCTAACCCTAACTCTAACCCTAACCCTAACCCTAACCCTAACCCTAACCCTAACCCTAACCCTAATCCTAACACTAACACTAACACTTACACTTACACTAACACTAACACTAACCCTATCCCTAACCCTATCCGTATACCTAACCCTAACCCTTACTCTGGCCCTGACCCTTACCCTAACACCAAATCCTAACGCTAACGCTAACGCTAATGCTATTCCTAACCCTAACCCTAACCCTAACCGTAACCGTAACCCTAACCCAACCCTAACCCTAACCCTAACCCTAACCCTAACCCTAACCCTAACCCTAACCCTAACCCTAACCCTTACCCTAACCCTAACCCTAACCCTAACCCTAACCCTAACCCTAACCCTAACCCTAACCCTAACCCTAACCCTAACCAAAATACCAAACATTAACCCTAACACTAACCCTAACCCTGACCATTGTCAGGCTGCTATCTCGGTTTCAGTATTGTTTCTGTGTCGGTGCTGTACTGTCTAGCCTCAAGGCCGACCACACATACCAAGGCCTGGGAACACTGCTCCATGGAAAGTTGACTCTATCTGTGTATGCTGATGTTGTATAATCTCCCGCCATTTACTGCCTTATATTATCGTTCGGCTAGTGAGACTCTCATAGCTGCCATAGTTCCCTGTATGCACTGTATCGCCTTTTTGACCAGTAAAAGCCATCTGATTGGATTCTATATGACTCTGTGGTGATTTCTGGTTCGAAGGGTCAGGAGCTTACATTATGGCAGCTATCTATCTCCTTCTTCATTGTACTACTAGTCAGGCTGGAGCCCAGGAGGGTTCGCCTGCCGCTTGGATGGGAGCCGAGAAGCTCTCCGAGTGACCTATTATCCTGGATTCCTCTTGGAAGGATCCCACCCTGTTACAGGACATAGTCGCTGAACTCTTCAGGACTATCCTAGAGGTTTGCCACTTGAGGGGACTGGTACAGGAACAGTGGCAATCTCTTAAAGGGACTCTCTGGATGTTGACATCGGAGGATACTGATACTCGTTTAGATCTTCAAGACTTGGATCAATTACTGGACGATGCCCGGTTGGCAACTGAGGATTTACAAATACTAACTGGACTTTTGGATAATCTTATTTCTCGAGAGACTCTTTCCTCTAGATCTACCATGGCGGGAGCCCCGCCGGAGGGTTTTTCCCTGATCCCGGATGCGGCCAGCTGTCAGGCTGAGGCCAAGCGAGTCGCTATTAGCACCGCTCTTCTCCTTGTGGAATGTACAAAGGACACCCCGGTAGCCACCTTGGCTCAAGTTTTGACCTCGACTTTTGGAGCCGAGGCACCCGCACTGGCGGTTCGAATACAACCTCTGCTGGGCGGGGAACCCGACCCTATACTCTCACTCCTGGAAACAGAACTTTTGCCGCGCATTACGGCGGAGGCTGCCCTAAGGCTTGAGAACGCCAAAGTTCTTGCGGATCAGAAAGCCGCCGAAGCGGCTAAGGTCGCAAGAGAGAGAGAAGCTGCTGAAGCAGCCAGGGCGGCTGCAGCAAGAGTTAGGGATCGGGCGAACATGGACACGCGCCCCAAGGACAATGTACAAGGGCTATCAGGTCTGTCTTTTTCCCCGGCGTTTGTCCCGTCGCGCGCGACCCAACGCGCACGCCGTTTGGCTGACCGACGTCGAGACTCAGGAGAGTCTGAAGACGAGGATCTATATGGGGATAGCTCTCAATGGGCCACGAGCTTCCGGACCAGTAAACCTCATCTTACTGGTGGCCCAAGTGAGGAGGTTCACCTCTTATGAGCCCAGAATCGGGAGCTCTCCGACCGTGTTGATCAACTCCAAGAACTAATGGAACGTATGCTTCAGGAGAACAGGCAATTACAACAAACCCTGATAGCCCAGACACAGCCCGTTCCGATACCGGGTCAGGGGGTACCCATACAGCCACCCCAACCACCCGCTAATGTGCCTGCTCCACCCTTGCCTCCTGGAGCTCCTGTTGTTCCTCCGCCCGGACCACCCGTGCAACCGGGTCAACCTGCGCCCGGCCCTTGGAAGCAACTCAAATTGAGGACTGCGTATGACGGAGACTTTGCCTTGTTTCTTGCATCAAGTGGACAGTTATATGCGAGAACAAGGACAACTTTTCCCCACGGAAGATAGCCGGGTGCGTTATGTAGCTTCCCTTCTGACAGGTAAAGCGGCTGACTGGATGGTCCTCCAGTTTGACACCCGCTCTCGTGCTATTCGTTCCCTCAACAACTTCATGACTGCCCTGAGAAGGAGGTTTGAGGACCCCTTCCTGGGGGAAAGAGCCAAAACGGAACTCTTACAATTAAAACAAGGCTCTGCTACAGTTCGAGAATTTGCCGATGAATTTCAACGACTGGCAAGTAAAATTGTAGGCTGGCCCGAGACCACCCTGATCCATCATTTCAGGGAAGCCTTGCATCCTGACGTTCTGAACTGGTCTTACATGCGGGGCGATCCCGATACCCTCGAAGACTGGATCCTATTGGCCGAGGAAGTGGAAAGCCGCCGACGCTTTATTTCTCTCGTCCGTCAAAAGCACAAGGAAAAAGGCACCCAAAAGCCTCAACCCAAGGCACCACCGCCCGTCCCATGAAATCCTCCACGTCCGCCCCAGGAACGTGAAGCCCGATTTCAGAGGGGTGCCTGTCTTACTTGCGGAGAAATGGGCCACTTTGCAGCTGTTTGCCCACACCGCCATGAATTATTTCGTCCCAGCACGACAACCCGCGCCAGAGGTCGTCCACCACGCAGAGGCACCGCGGCCATCCGCAGTGCAGCTCCGGGAAGACCCACACCCTCTGCACTCCATGCCGGGGACCCAGCCTCCCTGCCTACTACCAACGACCCCGCCGGGTCTCGGATTACAAGTGCCCCATTGGGGGACAACTTTCCCTCTTCGGATGAGGAAAATCCTTGGAATTCTCCAGCCTTAAACCTGGAATCTCCCCTCGACTTGTCAAAAAACGGCTCCGGTCTGTGGTGAATGGAGCGTCTCCACAGACCTCTCAGGATCCTCCTATCAAACCGAATGCTCCTACCAAAATCAAAGAAGTGGACTCCACCGTCTACGTGGATGCAGTTTTACAACACCTTAACGGTGGCCCACAACTACCCGTCAAAGCACTAATTGACTCCGGTTGCTGTCGCACTCTCATAAGCGAAGCCACGTTTGCTGCACTCAGAGCCGACTCTGAGGCTTTACCCGCCCCTGTCCAATTTGCCCAAATGGACGGAAGCCATTTCCAGGGGGGTCCAGTTGATCACCGCACCATAGGGGTGGCAATGGGAATTGGCTCCCACTGGAAGCAAATAGACTTCACTATAGCCCCTATCCGTTTTGAAGTGGTCTTGGGTATTAACTGGATTAAAGGACACAGTCCCAGCATTAACTGGGAAACAAACACTATCTCCTTCGCCAGTCCTATGTGCGATAAGCACCGGCAAAACTTTGCGCTGTTATATCCACCCGTCCCAGCATTGGTCTCCGATGTCCCAGCGCTTCCAGTCCTACCTAACGTCTATCGAGACTTCGTGGATGTCTTCGACCTTAAGGAATGTGACACCTTACCCCCCCACCGAGCCTCGGACTGTACAATTGAGGTGGTCAAGGACTGCACATTAACCAAAAGCAAAATTTACCCTATGAGCGCTTCCGAGCGCACTGTTCTCCGGGACTTCCTTGACAAAAACCTCGCCAGAGGGTTCATTCGCCCATCGAATGCCCCGAACTCGGCCCCCACGTTTTTTGTCCGAAAAAAGGAGGGCGACCTTCGTTTATGCATTGACTTCCGAAAACTCAATGCGGTTACCCAAACCAACGCCTATCCTATCCCATTAATTTCTGATATTTTGGGACAATTACAAGAGGGCCGGATATTCTCCAAACTAGACTTGGTGGAAGCCTACTACCGAGTCCGCATCCGCGAAGGAGATGAGCACCTCACTGCCTTCTCTAGCTGTTTCGGTATGTATGAATTCCTCGTGATGCCGTTCGGATTAAAAGGGGCCCCGGGGGTCTTTATGCAACTCATCAACGAAATCCTTCATGACTTGCTATATCGCGGGGTGGTGGTTTATTTACACGACATTCTCATTTATTCAAAAACCATGGAAGAGCATGTAACTCTAGTCCGAGAAGTTCTGCAGCGCCTGCGCAACCACCAACTCTTTGCCAAACTGGCTAAATGCGAGTTTCATCAAAGCCAGCTCACATTTTTAGGATACATAATCTCCCACCAAGGTCTTCGCATGGACCCTGTCAAAGTCCAAGCCGTTCTCGATTGGACTCCCCCCACCAACCGCAAGCAAGTGCAACAGTTTTTGGGGTTTGCAAACTTTTATCGAGGGTTCATTCCTAACTTCGCCCAAGTGGCCCTACCCATTACTGATCTACTAAAAACCAAAGGGAAAGCAAACACAGCTACCTTACCTTCCGCAAAAATCCTGTGGACTGATCAATGCCAAGCTGCGTTTGTGGCTCTCAAACGCCTCTTCACATCCGAACCCGTATTACAGCACCCGGACCCAAACCAAATGTTTATTGTGCAAGTCGATGCCTCCGATGTAGCTATGGGAGGGGCCCTTCTCCAGAAAGGTCCGGATGGCCTCCTTCACCCCTGCGCTTACTTTTCGAGGAAATTTTCGCACGCACAATTGAACTGGCCCATTTGGGAAAAAGAGGCAGCGGCCGTTCACCATGCCCTAACTCTCTGGAGGCAATTCTTAGAGGGGTCCAATATCCCCTTCGAGGTTTGGACCGATCACAAGAATCTAGCTGCCCTCACAGGGTCCCATAAACTATCAGCGAAGCAACAACGTTGGGCTGAATTCTTCGCTCAGTTTCGTTTCGTCCTAAAGCATGTTCCTGGGAAGCAAAACGTTCTCGCAGATGCCCTCTCACGGTTGCCACAATACCCGGTAAAACTCGAGAGACCGACTGACTCTCTGTTCACCCCTACGCAAAGGGGAGCCCTTCCTGTACTGGCCGTGCAAACTCGATCTCAGCAACAGCATCCCAGATCCAGTTCTCCAGCACCTCCAACCCGAGCGGCTACCCAACCGCCCTCGCAACAGCAACGAACCGACGATCCTGATCCTCCAACCCCACCGGCTGCCCTACCGCCTACAACCTGCGCACCACCGCACGTAAGCTCTACCCCCATAGCTAATCCTAAAACTACTATAGCCGGGGGGGGGGGGTCCCGCCAAGATTCCCATCTCCGAATCCTTTTTAAATACCCTTCGGGACCACTGCCTTTCTGAACGCTCCACTCATACCCTACCCCCTGGGGTAATGGAACAGGGGGGCTCATGGTACAAAGACTCTAAATTGTACGTACCCAAGGCACTTCGAAAAGACGTTTTACACTTAGCTCATGGAGTAAAAACAGCTGGACACTTTGGATTCCTAAAAACTCTCCACTTATTGCGCCGACAATTTTGGTGGGGGGGAATGCGTTCCGATGTTGACTCTTTTATTCGCAGCTGCCCTGTTTGCGCCACAATGAAACGCTCACAAGGCAAACCCCCGGGGCTACTGCAACCTCTAGAAACACCCAACAGACCATGGGAAGTGATTGCTATGGACTTTATGACTGATCTCCCTCTCAGCGGGGGGAAAACTGTATTATGGGTTGTTACCGATTTGTTTTCCAAGCAAATCCATTTGGTTCCATGCGCAGGAATCCCCTCTGCTCAAAAAATGGCCCGCCTCTTCGTGACACATATCTTCAAATTACATTCGTTTCCGCGCAAAATAATCTGTGACCGCGGCAGTGGCTTTGTTTCCAAGTTTTGGAAAGCATTTCACAAGTTGGTGGGGGTAGAACAAGGATTGTCTACTGCATACCATCCCCAAACCGATGGTCAAACTGAACGTGTAAATGCTGTCCTTGAATGTTATTTACGCTGTTATGTTAACTACCACCAAGATAACTGGGTAGAAATGTTACCTTTTGCAGAATATGCCTACAATAATGCTGTACATCAATCTACAGGTTTTAGCCCATTCTATGCAGTGTATGGGCAGGAATTTGGTCCTGTTACTCCCACAAGCACTGTGGAGGGGGAGGGAGATCCTGACATTGCTTCCTGGGCACACACCCTCCGTACCACTTGGCCTTGGCTCATTAACAATCTCGACCGAGCCAAGCGCAAATACAAAGCACAAGCTGATAAACACCGTTCCCCCGGGGGCGAACTGCGAGTGGGTAAATTGGTCTATCTTTCCACCAAAAACCTACGTTCCACCCGTCCGTGCCTTAAACTCAATGCTAAATTCATTGGCCCATTCCCGATCACACGGGTCATAAATCCTGTCACGGTGGAATTAGCTCTCCCGAAAACCCTGAGGCGTGTGCATCCCGTTTTCCACATTAACCTCCTGAAGCCCCATACGGCCTCTCCACTATGGCATCCCGATCCGCCCCCCGAACAGCCCATTATGGTGGGGGGGGGAAGAGCACTTCAAAGTCTCCAAAATCCTTGACTCCCGTGTTCACCATGGAAACCTACAGTATTTGGTCCGTTGGAAGCACTTCCCCCCTGCCTACGACGAATGGGTTCGCGCACAAGATGTCTCCGCCCCCAAGCTAATCGATGCCTTTCACACTGCCTATCCGGACAGGCCATCCCCCTTGCAGACTGGGAGGGGGCCTTAAGGGGAGCAGGATGTCAGGCTGCTATCTCGGATTCAGTATTGTTTCTGTGTCGGTGCTGTACTGTCTAGCCTCAAGGCCGACCACACATACCAAGGCCTGGGAACACTGCTCCTGGGAAAGTTGACTCTGTCTGTGTATGCTGATGTTGTATAATCTCCCGCCATTTACTGCCTTATATTATCGTTCGGCTAGTGAGACTCTCATAGCTGCCATAGTTCCCTGTATGCACTGTATCGCCTTTTTGACCAGTAAAAGCCATCTGATTGGATTCTATATGACTCTGTGGTGATTTCTGGTTCGAAGGGTCAGGAGCTTACAACCATGACCCTAACCCTAACACCAATCCCTAACCCTAACCCTAACCCTAACCCTAACCCTAACGCTTACCCTTACCCTAACCCTAAAACTAACCCTAACCCTAACTCTAACCCTAACCCTAACCCTTATCCTAACTCTAACCTAACCCTAACCCTAACCCTAACCCCAACCCTAACCCTAACCCTAACACCAAACCCTAACCCTAACCCTAACCCAAACCCAAACCCAAACCCAAACCCAAACCCAAACCCAAACCCTATCCCTAACCCTATCCCTATCTCTATCCCTATCCCAATCCCAATCCCTATCCCTATCCCTATCCCTATCCCTATCCCTATCCCTATCCCTATCCCTATCCCTATCCCTATCCCTATCCCTATCCCTATCCCTAACCCTAACCCTAACCCTGACCCTAACCCTAACACCAAACCCTAACCCTAACCCCAACCCTAACTCTAACCCTAACCCTAACCCTAAACCTAATCCTAACCCTAACCCTAACACTAACCCTAAGCCTAACCCTAACCCTAACTTTACCCTAACCCTAACCCTATCCCTATCCCTATCCCTAACCCTAACCTTTACCCTGACCCTATCCCTAACTCAACCCTAACTCTAACCCTAAGCCTAACACCAAACCCTAACCCTAACCCTAACTCTAACCCTAACTCTAACCCTAATTCTAACCCTAACCCTAACCCAAACCCTAACCCTAACCCTAACCCTAACCCTAACCCTAACCCTAACCCTAACCCTAATCCTAACACTAACACTCACACTTACACTAACACTAACCCTATCCCTAACCCTATCCGTATCCGTATCCCTAACCCTAATCTTTACTCTGGCCCTGACCCTTACCCTAACACCAAATCCTAACGCTAACGCTAAACCTAACCCTATGTCAGGCTGCTATCTCGGTTTCGTTATTGCCTCTGTCTCTGTGCTGTATTGTCTGCCCCCCAAGGTCGCATACCTAGGCCTGGGAACTCAGCTCCTGGGAAACTGTATTCATGCGTGTAATCTCCCGCCTTTCCTGCCTTATAATATCTCCCAGCTAGTGAGCCTCTCATAGCTGTCATTTTATTCGTTTGCACTGTATGCCTATTTGATCAGTAAAAGCCATCTGTTTGGACTCTATATGACTTTGTGGTGATTTCTGGTTCTGTGGGCCAAGGGCTGACATTATGACAGCTATCACTCATCTTCACCGTTCTCCTAGCCAGGCTGGAGCCCAGGGGGGTTCGCCTGCCACTTGGATGGGAGCTGTGCAGCTCTCCAGGTGATCTACTACCCTGGAGCCCTTCTCAGAGGACCCTACTCTGTTACAAGACTTAATCGCTGAACTTTTCCGGACGACCCGAGAGGTTTGCCGCTTGAGGGGACTGGTACAGGCGCAGTGGCAATCTCTTACAGGACGTCTCTGGATGTTAACATCGGAGGATACTGATGCTCGTTTAGATCTTCAGGACTTGGATCAATTACTGGACGATGCCCGATTGGCGACTGAGGATTTACAAATATTAACTGGACTTTTGGATAATCTTATTTCTCGACAAACTCTTTCTACCATGGCGGGAGCCCCGCCGGAGGGTTTTTCCCTGATCCCGGATGCGGCCAGCTGCCAGGCTGAGGCCAAGCGAGTCGCTATTAGCACCGCTCTTCTCCTTGTGGAATGTACAAAGGACACCCCGGTAGCCACCTTGGCTCAAGTTTTGACCCCGACGTTTGGAGCCGAGGCATCCGCACTGGCGGTTCGAGTACAACCTCTGCTGGGCGGGGAACCTGACCCCATACTCTTGCTCCTCGAGACAGAACTTTTGCCGCGCATTACGGCAGAGACTGCCCTAAGACTTGAGAACGCTAAAGTTCTTGCGGATCAGCAAGCCGCCGAAGCGGCTAGGGTCGCAAGAGAGAGAGAGGCGGCGGAAGCAGCCAGGGCGGCTGCAGCAAGGATTAGGAATCAGGCGAACGTGGACACGCGCCCCAAGGACTATGTACTGGGACTATCAGGTCTAACTTTTTCCCCGGCGTTTGTCCCGTCGCGTGCGACCCAACGCGCACGCCGTTTGGCTGACCGACGTCGAGACTCAGATGAGTCTGAAGACGAGGATTTATATGGGGATAGCTCTCAATGGGCCACGAGCTTCCGAACCAGTAAGCCTCATCTTACTGGTGGCCCAAGTGAGGAGGTTCATCTTTTACGAGCCCAGAATCGGGAGCTCTCCGACCGTGTTGATCAACTCCAGGAAGTAATGGAACTTATGCTTCAAGAGAGCAGGCAATTACAACAAACCCTGATAGCTCAGAGACAGCCCGTTCCGATACCGGGTCAGGGGGTACCCGTACAACCACCCGCTAATGTGCCTGCTCCACCCTTACCTCCTGGAGCTCCTGTTGCTCCTCCGCCCGGACCACCCGTGCAACCACCTGCTAATGTGCCTGCTCCACCCTTGCCTCCTGGAGCTCCTGTTGCTCCTCCGCCCGGACCACCCGTGCAACCGGGTCAACCCGCGCCCGGCCCTTGGAAGCAACTCAAATTGAGGACTACGTATGACGGATCTCTTGAGACTTTGCCTTGTTTCTTGCATCAAGTGGACAGTTATATGCGAGAACAAGGTCAACTTTTCCCCACGGAAGATAGCCGGGTGCGGTACGTAGCTTCCCTCCTGACAGGCAAAGCGGCTGACTGGATGGTCCTCCAGTTTGACACCCGCTCTCGTGCGATTCGTTCCCTCAACAACTTCATGACTGCCCTGAGAAGGAGGTTTGAGGACCCCTTCCTGGGGGAAAGAGCCAAAACGGAACTCTTACAATTAAAACAAGGCTCTGCTACAGTTCTGGAATTTGCCGATGAATTTCAGCGACTAGCAAGTAAAATTGTAGGTTGGCCCGAGACCACCCTAATCCATCATTTCAGGGAAGCCTTGCATCCTGACATTCTGAACTGGTCTTACATGCGGGGCGATCCCGATACCCTCGAAGGCTGGATCCTATTAGCCGAGGAAGTGGAAAGCCGCCGCCGCTTTATTTCTCTCGTCCGTCAAAAGCACAAGGAGAAGGGCACCCAAAAGCCTCAACCCAAGGCACCACTGCTCGTCCCACGAAATCCCCCACGTCCGCTCCAGGAACGTGAAGCCCGATTTCAGAGGGGTGCCTGTCTTACATGCGGAGAAATGGGCCACTTTGCAGCCGTTTGCCCACGCCGCCAGGAATTATTTCGTCCCAGCACGACAACCCGCGCCCGAGGTCGTCCACCACGCAGAGGCACCGCGGCCACCCGCAGCGCAGCTCCGGGAAGGCCCACACCCTCTGCACTCCATGCCGGGGACCCAGCCTCCCTGCCTGCTTCCAACGACCCCGCCGGGTCTCGGATTACAAGTGCCCCATTGGGGGACAGCTTTCCCTCTTCGGATGAGGAAAACCCTTGGATTTCTCCAGCCTTAAACCTGGAATCTCCCCTCGACTTGTCAAAAAACGGCTCCGGTCTGTGGTGAATGGAGCATCTCCACAGACCTCTCAGGATCTTCCTATCAAACCGAATGCTCCTACCAAAATCAAAGAAGTAGACTCCACCGTCTACGTGGATGCAGTTTTACAACAACTTAACGGAGGTCCACAAATCCCCGTCAAAGCACTAATTGACTCCGGTTGCTGTCGCACTCTCATAAGCGAAGCCACGTTTGCTGCACTCAGAGCCGACTCAGAGGCTTTACCCGCCCCCGTCCAATTTGCTCAAATGGACGGGAGCCAATTCCAGGGGGGTCCAGTTGATCACCGCACCATAGGGGTGGCAATGGGAATTGGTTCCCACTGGGAACAAATAGACTTCACTATAGCCCCTATCCGATTTGAAGTGGTCTTGGGAATTAACTGGATTAAAGGACATAGTCCCAGTATTGATTGGGAAACAAACACTATCTCTTTCGCTAGTCCCACCTGCGACCAGCATCGGCAAAACTTTGCTCTGCCATTTCCGCCCGTTCCAGCATTAACCTCTACTGCCCCAGTACCACCGGCTCTACCCGCTGTATACCGGGACTTTGAAGATGTCTTCGACCTTAGGGAATGTGATGCCTTACCCCCCCACCGGGCCTCAGACTGTGCGATTGAAGTAGTAAAGGACTGCACATTAACCAAAAGTAAGATTTATCCTATGAGCGCTTCCGAGCGCACTGTCCTCCGGGACTTTTTGGACAAAAACCTCGCCAGAGGGTTCATTCGCCCTTCGAATGCCCCAAACTCGGCCCCCGCGTTTTTCGTCCGGAAAAAAGAGGGCGACCTTCGCCTGTGCATTGACTTCAGAAAGCTCAATGCGGTTACCCAGACCAACGCCTATCCTATCCCATTAATATCGGATATTTTGGGACAATTACAGGAAGGCCGTGTGTTCTCTAAATTAGACTTGGTGGAAGCCTACTACCGAGTCCGTATCCGCGAAGGAGATGAACACCTCACTGCCTTCTCTAGCTGTTTCGGAATGTATGAATTCCTTGTAATGCCATTCGGATTAAAAGGGGCCCCAGGGGTCTTCATGCAACTCATCAATGAAATCCTACATGACCTTCTATATCGTGGGGTGGTGGTCTACTTAGATGACATTCTCATTTATTCGAAAACTGTGGACGAGCATGTGACTCTGGTCAGGGAAGTTCTACAACGCCTGCGTAACCATCAACTGTTCGCTAAACTAGCTAAGTGTGAATTTCACCAAAGCAAACTCACGTTTTTGGGATACATCATCTCCCACCAAGGTCTTCGCATGGACCCCGCCAAAGTCCAAGCCGTCCTCGATTGGACTCCCCCCACCAACCGTAAGCAAGTACAGCAATTTCTGGGATTTGCAAACTTCTATCGGGGATTCATCCCTAACTTCGCCCAAGTGGCTCTACCCATTACGGACCTGCTGAAAACTAAGGGAAAAGTAAGCTCGGCTGCCTTGCCCTCCGCAAAAATCCTATGGACTGAGCAATGCCAAGCCGCCTTTCTGGCCCTCAAACGCCTCTTCACTTCGGAGCCGGTGCTACGGCACCCAGACCCAAATCAAATGTTCATTGTGCAAGTCGATGCTTCCGATGTAGCCATGGGAGGGGCTCTCCTCCAGCAAGGACCGGACGGTCTTCTTCACCCTTGCGCTTACTTTTCAAAAAAATTTGCGCACGCTCAATTAAACTGGCCCATCTGGGAGAAAGAGGCCTCTGCAGTTCATCATGCACTGACTTTATGGCGGCAATTCTTGGAAGGGTCTAAAGTACCCTTTGAAGTTTGGACCGATCACAAAAATCTAGCTGCCCTCACGGGGTCCCATAAGCTATCGGCGAAACAACAACGGTGGGCGGAGTTCTTTGCTCAGTTCCGTTTCACCCTGAAGCACGTCCCTGGGAAGCAGAACGTTCTCGCGGATGCCCTCTCCCGTTTACCACAATATCCGGTAAAACTCGAAAGACCCACCAACTCTCTGTTCACCCCTATGCAACGTGGGGCCCTACCTATGCTGGCTGTGCAAACCCGATCCCAGCATCAGCACACCTTCCCTAACTCGCAAGCTCCGCCAGCCCAACCGGCTGCCCAGCCGCCACCGCAACAGACCGGAGTTCCCGCCCCTCCTACCCCTCCGACCGCTCAGCCGCCTGCAGTCTGCACGCCGCCGCACGTAAGCACTAGCCCTATAACTGTTTCTCAGATCTCCATGACCGACGGGGGGGGCTCCCTCCAAAATCCCCATCTCCGAATCCTTTTTAACTGTCCTTCGGGACCAGTGCCTTTTAGAACGTTCCGCTCATACCCTACCTCCTGGTGTTTTGGAACAAGGGGGGTCCTGGTACAAAGACTCAAAATTGTATGTACCCAAAGCTCTCCGGAAGGACGTTTTACATTTAGCTCATGGAGCCAAAACAGCTGGGCACTTTGGGTTTCTGAAGACCCTTCACTTATTGCGCAGACAGTTCTGGTGGGGGGGAATGCGTTCCGACATTGACTCCTTCATCCGCAGCTGTCCCGTTTGTGCCGCTGCGAAACGATCGCAGGGCAAACCCCCGGGACTGCTACAACCTCTTTAAACACCCAGCAGACCTTGGGAAGTGATTGCTATGGACTTCATGACTGATCTCCCTCTCAGTGGGGGTAAAACTGTGTTGTGGGTTGTTACTGATTTGTTTTCTAAGCAAATACATTTGATTCCATGCGCAGGGATCCCCTCTGCTCAGAAACTGGCCCGCCTCTTCGTGACGCATATCTTTCGTTTACATTCGTTTCCGCGTAAAATAATTTGTGACCGCGGAAGTGGTTTCGTTTCTAAGTTTTGGAAAGCTTTCCTCAAGTTGGTGGGGGTGGAACAGGGATTGTCTAGTGCATACCATCCTCAAACTGATGGTCAAACTGAACGTGTCAATGCTGTACTTGAATGTTATTTGCGTTGTTATGTTAACTACCACCAGGATAACTGGGTGGAACTGTTACCTTTAGCAGAATATGCCTACAATAATGCCATGCATCAATCCACAGGTTTTAGCCCGTTTTTTGCTGTGTACGGACAAGATTTCAGTCCCATCGCTCCTACAGATGATGTAGAGGGGGAGGGGAACCCCGACATTGCCTCCTGGGCACACGCCCTCCGTACCACTTGGCCCTGGCTCGTTAGCAATCTCGACCGGGCCAAACGTAAATACAAAGCGCAAGCTGACAAACATCGCTCCCCCGGGGGTGATCTGCAAGTGGGTGCTTTGGTTTACCTTTCCACCAAAAATCTCCGTTCCACCCAACCGTGCCATAAGCTCAGCGCCAAATTCATTGGCCCTTTCCCCATTACTCGGGTCATAAACCCTGTCACAGTGGAACTGGCTCTCCCCAAATCCTTGAGGCGTGTGCATCCTGTTTTCCACATAAGCCTCCGCAAACCCCATGTTGCTTCTCCACGGTGGCATCCGGACCCACCGCCTGCGCAACCCATCATGGTGGGGGGGGAAGAACACTTCGAAGTCTCCAAGATCCTTGACTCCCGTATTCACCATGGCAATCTGCAATATCTAGTTCGTTGGAAACATTTCCCCCCTGCCTATGACGAATGGGTGCGCGCACGGGATGTCTCCGCCCCCGACCTCGTCGACGCCTTTCACATTGCTTACCCGGACAGGCCAGCCCCCTTGCGAACTGGGAGGGGGCCTTGAGGGGAGCAGAATGTCAGGCTGCTATCTCGGTTTCGTTATTGCCTCTGTCTCTGTGCTGTATTGTCTGCCCCCCAAGGTCGCATACCTAGGCCTGGGAACTCAGCTCCTGCGAAACTGTATTCATGCGTGTAATCTCCCGCCTTTCCTGCCTTATAATATCTCCCAGCTAGTGAGCCTCTCATAGCTGTCATTTTATTCGTTTGCACTGTATGCCTATTTGATCAGTAAAAGCCATCTGTTTGGACTCTATATGACTTTGTGGTGATTTCTGGTTCTGTGGGCCAAGGGCTGACACCCTAACCCTAACCCTAACCGTAACCCTAACCCAACCCTAACCCTAACCCTAAACCAAACCCTTACCCTAAACCTAACCCTAACCTTAACCCTAACCCTAACCCTAACCCTAACCAAAACACCAAAGATTAACCCTAACACTAACCCTAACCCTGACCATGACCCTAACCCTAACACCAAACCCTAACCCTAACTCTAACCTAACCCTAACCCTAACCCTAACCCTAACCCTAACCCTAACCCTAACCCTTACCCTTACCCTAACCCTAACCCTAACCCTAACCCTAACCCTAACCCTAACCCTAACCCTAACCCTAACCCTAATCCTAACTCTAACCTAACCCTAACTCCAACCCTAACCCTAACCCCAACCCTAACCCTAACACCAAACCCTAACCCTAACTCTAACCCTAACCCTAACCCTTACCCAAACCCAAACCCAAACCCAAACACAAACACAAACACAAACCCAAACCCAAACCCTATCGCTATCCCTATCCCTAACCGTAACCCTAACCCTAACCCTGACCCTGACCCTGACCCTGACCCTAACCCTAACACCAAACCCTAAGCCTAACCCGAACCCTAACCCTAACCCTGTCATGGTCAATGACATAACTATGGTATTCTGTGAACATGTTCAGGATTAATTCCATATCGAGCTAGTACACATCATGCAAACTGGGCCACTGCAGAGGTTTGTGTAATGTATAATGAAAGTCTGTGTAACGCTGAGAGGCTGATGGAATACTCTCAAGGTCAGCTCAATCAAGAGCCACCTAATAAAGTCGCTCTAGTCCCTTCTTAGGTAGGGATCCTTTCAAAGACTGTAGGCACTTAAATGCCCGAACCGCGACAACCTTCACCAGACCCTGACCCTAACCCTAACCCTAACCCTAAGCCTAACACCAAACCCTAACTCTAACCCTAACCCTAACCCTTACCCTAATCCTAACCCTAACCCTAACCCTTACCCTAACCCTAACCCTAACCCTAACCCTAACCCTAACCCTAACCCTAACCCTAATCCTAACTCTAAGCTAACCCTAACCCTAACCCTCACCCAGACCCAACCCTAACCCTAACACCAAATCCTAACGCTAACGCTAACGCTAACGCTAACGCTAACCATAACCCTAACCCTAACCCTAACCGTAACCGTAACCCTAACCCAACCCTAACCCTAACCCTAACCTTAACCCTAACCCTAACCCTAACCCTAACACTAACCCTATCCTTAACCTAACCCTAACCCTAACCCTAACCAAAACACCAAACATTAACCGTAACACTAACCCTAACCCTGACCATGACCCTAACCCTAACAACAAACCCTAACCCTGACTCTAACCCTAACTCTAACCTAACCCTAACGTTAACCCTAACCCTAACCCTAACCCTAACCCTAACCCTTACCCTTACCCTAATCCTAACCCTAACCCTAACCCTAACCCTAACCCTAACCCTAACCCTAACCCTAACCCTAACCCTAACCCTAACCCTAACCCTAATCCTAACTCTAAGCTAACCCTAACCCTCACCCAGACCCCAACCCTAACCCTAACACCAAACCCTAACCCTATCCCTAACTCTAACCCAAACCCAAACCCAAACCCTCTCCCAATCCCTATCCCTATCCCTATCCCTATCCCTATCCCTATCCCTATCCCTATCCCTATCCCTATCCCTATCCCTATCCCTATCCCTATCCCTATCCCTATCCCTATCCCTATCCCTATCCCTATCCCTATCCCTATCCCTATCCCTATCCCTATTCCTATCCCTATCCCTATCCCTATCCTTATCCCTATCCCTATCCCTATCCCTATCCCTATCCCTATCCCTATCCCTACCCCTACCCCTATCCCTATCCCAAAACCCTAACCCTAACCCTAACCCTAACACTAACCCTAATCCTAAATCTAACCTAATCCTAACCCTAACCCTCACCCTCACCCAGACCCCAACCCTAACCCTAACCCTAACCCTGACCCTAACCCTAAACAAAACCCTAACCCTAACCTCAACCCTAACCCTAACCCTAACCCTAACCCTAACCCTAACCCTAACCCTAACCCTAAGCCTAAGCCTAACACGAACCCTAACCCTAACCCTGTCATGGTCAATGACATAACTATGGTATTCTGTGAACATGTTCAGGATTAATTCCATATCGAGCTAGTACACATCATGCAAACTGGGCCACTGCAGAGGTTTGTGTAATGTATAATGAAAGTCTGTGTAACGCTGAGAGGCTGATGGAATACTCTCAAGGTCAGCTCAATCAAGAGCCACCTAATAAAGTCGCTCTAGTCCCTTCTTAGGTAGGGATCCTTTCAAAGACTGTAGGCACTTAAATGCCCGAACCGCGACAACCTTCACCAGACCCTGACCCTAACCCTAACCCTAACCCTAAGCCTAACACCAAACCCTAACTCTAACCCTAACCCTAACCCTAACCCTTACCCTAATCCTAACCCTAACCCTAACCCTTACCCTAACCCTAACCCTAACCCTAACCCTAACCCTAACCCTAACCCTAATCCTAACTCTAAGCTAACCCTAACCCTAACCCTCACCCAGACCCCAACCCTAACCCTAACACCAAATCCTAACGCTAACGCTAACGCTAACGCTAACGCTAACCATAACCCTAACCCTAACCCTAACCCTAACCGTAACCGTAACCCTAACCCAACCCTAACCGTAACCCTAACCTTAACCCTAACCCTAACCCTAACACTAACCCTAACCCTAACCTTGACCTAACCCTAACCCTAACCCTAACCCTAACCAAAACACCAAACATTAACCGTAACACTAACCCTAACCCTGACCCTGACCCTAACCCTAACAACAAACCCTAACCCTGACTCTAACCCTAACTCTAACCTAACCCTAACGTTAACCCTAACCCTAACCCTAACCCTTACCCTAATCCTAACCCTAACCCTAACCCTAACCCTAACCCTAACCCTAACCCTAACCCTAACCCTAACCCTAACCCTAACCCTAACCCTAACCCTAACCCTAACCCTAACCCTAACCCTAACCCTAATCCTAACTCTAAGCTAACCCTAACCCTAACCCTCACCCAGACCCCTACCCTAACCCTAACACCAAACCCTAACCCTATCCCTAACTCTAACCCAAACCCAAACCCAAACCCTCTCCCTATCCCTATCCCTATCCCTATCCCTATCCCTACCCTATCCCTATCCCTATCCCTATTCCTATTCCTATTCCTATCCCTATCCCTATCCCTATCCCTATCCTTATCCCTATCCCTATCCCTATCCCTATCCCTATCCCTATCCCTATCCCTATCCCTATCCCTATCCCTATCCCTACCCCTACCCCTATCCCTATCCCAAAACCCTAACCCTAACCCTAACCCTAACCCTAACCCTAATCCTAACTCTAACCTAATCCTAACCCTAACCCTCA
>NW_026612598.1:72500-73760 GCF_029931775.1 Euleptes europaea | reverse complement strand
TGAGTTAGGGTTAATGTTAGGGTTAGGGTAAGGGTTAGGGTTAGGGTTAGGGTTAGGGTGAGGTTGAGGGTGAGGGTGAGGGTGAGGGTGAGGGTGAGGGTGAGGGTGAGGGTGAGGGTGAGGGTGAGGGTGAGGGTTAGGGTTAGGGTTAGGGTCTGGGTTAGGGTCAGTGTTAGAGTTAGGGTTAATGTTAGGGTTAGGTTAGTGTTTGGTGTTAGGGTTAGGGTCAGGGTTAGGGATAGGGATAGGGATAGGGATAGGGATATGAATAGGGATAGGGATAGGGATAGGGATAGGGATAGGGATAGGGATAGGGATAGGGATAGGGATAGGGATAGGGATAGGGATAGAGATAGGGTTAGGGTTAGGGTTAGGGTTAGGGTTAGGGTTAGGGTTAGGGTTAGCGTGAGGGTGAGGGTGAGGGTTAGAGTTAGGGTTAGGGTTAGGGTTAGGGTTAGGGTTAGGGTTTGGGGTTAGGGTTAGGGTTAGAGTTAGAGTCAGGTTCTGGTGAAGGTTGTCGCGGATCGGGCCTTTAAGTGCCTACACTCTTTGAAAGGATCCCTTCCTAAGAAGGGACTAGAGCGACTTTATTAGGTAGCTCTTGATAGAGCTGACCTTGAGAGTATTCCATCAGCCTGTCAGCATTACACAGACTTTCATTATACATTACACAAACCTCTGCAGTGGCCCAGTTTGCATGATGTGTACTAGCTCTATATGGAATTAATCCCGAACATGTTCACAAAATACCATAGTTAAGTCATTGACCATGACAGGGTTAGGGTTAGGGTTAGGGTTTGGGTTTCGGTTGTTAGGTTAGAGTTGGATTAGAGTTAGGATTAGGGTTAGGGTTTGGTGTTAGGGTTAGGGTCAGGGTAAGAGTGAGGGTGAGGGTGAGGGTGAGGGTGAGGGTGAGGGTTAGGGTTAGGGTTAGCGTTAGTGTTAATGTTAGGGTTAGGGTTAGGGTTAGGGTTTGATGTTAGGGTCAGGGTCAGGGTCAGGGTCGGGGATAGGGATAGGGATAGGGATAGGGATAGGGATAGGGAAAGGGATAGGGATAGGGATAGGGATAGGGATAGGGATAGGGATAGGGATAGGGATAGGGATAGGGTTAGAGATAGGGATAGGGATAGGGATAGTGATAGGGAAGGGTTGGGGTAGAGATAGGGTTCGGGTTAGGGTTAGGGTTCGGGTTAGGGTTCGGGTTTGGGTTTGGGTTCGGGTTAGGGTTAGGATTAGGGTTAGTGTTAGGGATAGGGT
>NW_026612598.1:57500-60000 GCF_029931775.1 Euleptes europaea | reverse complement strand
GTTAGATTTAGGGTTAGAGTTAGGGTTAGAGTAAGGGTAAGGGTTAGGGTTAGGGTAAGGGCTAGGGTTAGGGTTAGGGTTAGGGTTAGGGTTAGGGTTAGGGTTAGGGTTAGGGTTAGGGTTAGGGTTAGGGTTAGGGTAAGGGTAAGGGTTAGGGTTAGGGTTAGGGTTAGGGTTAGGGTTGATGTTAGGTATAGGGTTGGGGTTAGGGTTAGGGTTAGGGTTAGGGTCAGGGTCAGGGTCAGGGTCAGGGATAGGGATAGGGATAGGGATAGGGATAGGGATAGGGATAGGGATAGGGATAGGGATAGGGATAGGGATAGGGATAGGGATAGGGATAGGGATAGGGATAGGGATAGGGATAGGGATAGGGATAGGGATAGGGATAGGGATAGGGATAGAGTTTGGCATAGGGATAGGGATAGGATTAGGGTAAGCGTAAGCGTAAGCTTAAGCGTACGCGTAAGGGTTAGGGTAGGTTAGATTTAGGGTTAGAGTTAGGGTTAGAGTAAGGGTAAGGGTTAGGGTTAGGGTAAGGGCTAGGGTTAGGGTTAGGGTTAGGGTTAGGGTTAGGTTAGGGTTAGGGTTAGGGTTAGGGTTAGGGTTAGGGTTAGGGTTAGGGTAGGGTAAGGGTTAGGGTTAGGGTTAGGGTTAGGGTTAGGGTTGATGTTAGGTATAGGGTTAGGGTTAGGGTTAGGGTTAGGGTCAGGGTCAGTGTCAGGGTCAGGGATAGGGATAGGGATAGGGATAGGGATAGGGATAGGGATAGGGATAGGGATAGGGATAGGGATAGGGATAGGGAAAGGGATAGGGATAGGGATAGGGATAGGGATAGGGATAGGGATAGGGATAGGGATAGGGATAGGGATAGGGATAGGGATAGGGATAGGGATAGGGATAGGGATAGGGATAGGGATCGGGATCGGGATCGGGTTAGGATTGGGGTTAGGATTAGTGTTAGGGTTAGGGTTAGGATTAGTGTTAGAGATTGCGTTTGGGTTAAAGTTAGGTTAGAGTTAGGATTAGAGTTAGGGTTAGGGTTAGGGTTAGGGTCAGGGTTAGGGTTTTGGGTTAGGGTTAGGGTTAGGGTCAGGGTCTGGTGAAGGTTGTCGCGGATCGGGCCTTTAAGTGCCTACACTCTTTGAAAGGATCCCTTCCTAAGAAGGTACTAGAGCGACTTTATTAGGTCGCTCTTGATAGAGCTGACCTTGAGAGTATTCCATCAGCCTTGTCAGCATTACACAGACTTTCATTATACATTACACAAACCTCTGCAGTGGCCTAGTTTGCATGATGTGTACTAGCTCTATATGGAATTAATCCAGAACATGTTCACAAAATACCATAGTTAGGTCATTGACCATGACAGGTTTAGGGTTATGGTTAGGGTTAGGGTTTGGGTTAGGGTTAGGGTTAGGGTTAGGGTTAGGGTTAGGGTTAGGGTTTGGGTTTGGGTTGGGGTTAGGGTTAGGGTTAGGGTTAGGGTTAGGGTTAAGGTTAGGGTTATGCTTAGGGTAAGGGTTAGGGTTAGGGTTAGGGTTAGGGTTAGGGTAAGGGTTAGGGTTAAGGTTAGGGTTAGGGTTAGGGTTAGGCATGAGGATAGGGATAGGGATAGGGATAGGGATAGGGATAGGGATAGGGATAGGGATAGGGATAGGGATAGGGATAGGGATAGGGATAGGGATAGGGATAGGGATAGGGATAGGGATAGGGATAGGGATAGGGATAGGGAATAGGGATAGGGAATAGGTTAGGGTTAGGGTTTGGGATAGGATTAGTATTAGGATTAGGGTAAGCGTAAGCGTAAGCGTAAGCGTAAGGGTTAGGGTTAGGTTAAATTTAGGGTTAGAGTTAGGGTTAGAGTAAGGGTAAGGGTAAGGGTTCGGGTTAGGGTTAGGGTTAGGGTTAGGGATAGGGATAGGGATAGGGATAGGGATAGGGATAGGGATAGCGATAGCGATAGTGATAGGGATAGTTATAGAGTTAGGGATAGGGATAGGGATAGGGATTGGAATAGGGATAGGGATAGGATAGGGATAGGGATAGGGATAGGGATAGGGATAGGGATAGGGATAGGGATAGGGATAGGGATAGGGATAGGGATAGGGATAGGGATAGGGTGCGGGTGCGGGTGCGGGTTCGGGTTCGGGTTCTGGTTGGGGTTAGGGTTAGGATTAGGGTTAGGGTTTGGGTTTGGGTTTGGGTTTGGGTTGTTAGGTTAGAGTTAGGATTAGAGTTAGGATTAGGGTTAGGGTTAGGGTTTGGTGTTAGGGTTAGGGTCAGGGTCAGGGTCAGGGTAAGGGTGAGGGTGAGGGTGAGGGTGAGGGTGAGGGTGAGGGTGAGGGTGAGGGTGAGGTGAGGGTGAGGGTGAGGGTTAGGGTTAGGGTTAGTGTTAGAGTTAAGGTTAATGTTAGGGTTAGGGTTAGGGTTAGGGTTTCGTGTTAGGGTGAGGGTCAGGGTCAGGGTCAGGGTCAGGGTCAGGGTCAGGGTCAGGGTCAGG
>NW_026612598.1:45000-50000 GCF_029931775.1 Euleptes europaea | reverse complement strand
TAGGCTTAATGTTAGGGATAGGTTTAGGGTTAGGGTTAGGGTTAGGGTTAGGGTTAGGGTGAGGTTGAGGTTGAGGTTGAGGGTGAGGGTGAGGGTGAGGGTGAGGGTTAGGGTTTGGGTTAGGATCAGTGTTAGAGTTAGGGTTAATGTTAGGGTTAGGGTTAGGGTTTGGTGTTAGGGTTAGGGTCAGGGTCAGGGTCAGGGTTAGGGATAGGGATAGGGATAGGGATAGGGATAGGGATAGGGATAGGGATAGGGATAGGGATAGGGTTAGGGTTAGGGTTAGGGTTAGGGTTAGGGTTAGGGTTAGGGTTAGGGTTAGGGTTTCGGGTTAGGGTTAGGGTTAGGGTTAGGGTTAGGGTCAGGTTCTGGTGAAGGTTGTCGCGGATCGGGCCTTTAAGTGCCTACACTCTTTGAAAGGATCCCTTCCTAAGAAGGGACTAGAGCGACTTTATTAGGTAGCTCTTGATAGAGCTGACCTTTAGAGTATTCCATCAGCCTTTCAGCATTACACAGACTTTCATTATACATTACACAAACCTCTGCAGTGGCCCAGTTTGCATGATGTGTACTAGCTCTATATGGAATTAATCCCGAACATGTTCACAAAATACCATAGTTACGTCATTAACCATGACAGGATTAGGGTTAGGGTGAGGGTGAGGGTTAGGGTTAGGGTTAGTGTTAGGGTTTGGATTAGGGTTAGGGTTAGGGTTAGGGTTAGGGTTAGGGTTAGGGTTAGGGTTAGGGTTCGGGTTTGGGTTAGGGTTAGGGTTAGGGTTAGGGTTAGGGTTAAGGTTAGGGTTATGGTTAGGGTAAGGGTTAGGGTTAGGGTAAGGGTAAGGGTTAGGGTTAGGGTTAGGGTTAGGGTTTTGGTTAGGGTTAGGTTTAGGGTTAGTGTTAGGGTTAGTCATGAGGATAGGGATAGGGATAGGGATAGGGATAGGGATAGGGATAGGGATAGGGATTGGGATAGGGATAGGGATAGGGATAGGGATAGGGATAGGGATAGGGATAGGGATAGGGATAGGGATAGGGATAGGGATAGGGATAGGGATAGGGATAGGGATAGGGATAGGGATAGGGATAGGGATAGGGATAGGGATAGGGATATGGATAGGGATAGGGATAGTGTTAGGGATAGGATTAGGGTAAGCGTAAGCATAAGCGTAAGCGTAAGCGTAAGCGTAAGGGTTAGGTTAGATTTAGGGTTAGAGTTAGGGTTAGAGTAAGGGTTCGGGTTCGGGTTCGGGTTCGGATTAGGGTTAGGGTTAGGGTTAGGGATAGGGATAGGGATAGGGAAAGGGATAGGGATAGCGATAGGGATAGTGATAGAGTTAGGGATAGGGATAGGGATAGGGATAGGGATAGGGATAGGGATAGGGATAGGGATAGGGATAGGGATAGGGATAGGGATAGGGATAGGGATAGGGATAGGGATAGGGATAGGGATAGGGATAGGGATAGGGATAGGGATAGGGATAGGGATAGGGATAGGGATAGGGATAGGGATAGGGATAGGGATAGGGATAGGGATGGGGTTAGGGTAAGCGTAAGCATAAGGGTTAGGGTTAGGTCAGATTTAGGGTTTGAGTTAGGGTTAGAGTAAGAGTAAGGGTTCGGGTTAGGGTTAGGGTAAGGGTTAGGGTTAGGGTTAGGGTTAGGGTTAGGGTTAGGGTTTGGGGTTAGGGTTAGGGTTAGGGTTAGGGTCAGGTTCTGGTGAAGGTTGTCGCGGTCGGGCCTTTAAGTGCCTACACTCTTTGAAAGGATCCCTTCCTAAGAAGGGACTAGAGCAACTTTATTAGGTAGCTCTTGATAGAGCTGACCTTGAGAGTATTCCATCAGCCTGTCAGCATTACACAGACTTTCATTATACATTACACAAACCTCTGCAGTGGCCCAGATTGCATGATGTGTACTAGCTCTATATGGAATTAATCCCGACCATGTTCACAAAATACCATAGTTAAGTCATTGACCATGACAGGGTTAGGGTTAGGGTGAGGGTGAGGGTGAGGGTGAGGGTTAGGGTTATGGTTAGGGTAAGGGTTAGGGTAAGGGTAAGGGTAAGGGTTAGGGTTAGGGTTAGGGTTTTGGTTAGGGTTAGGGTTAGGGTTAGGGTTAGGGTTAGTTATGAGGATAGGGATAGGGATAGGGATAGGGATGGGGATAGGGATAGGGATAGGGATAGGGTTTGGATTAGGGTTAGCGTTAGGGTTAGGCATGAGGATAGGGATAGGGATAGGGATAGGGATAGGGATAGGGATAGGGATAGGGATAGGGATAGGGATAGGGAAAGGGAAAGGGAAAGGGATAGGGATAGGGATAGGGATAGGGATAGGGATAGGGATAGGGATAGGGATAGGGTTAGGGATGGGGTTAGGGTAAGCGTAAGCGTAAGCATAAGGGTTAGGTTAGATTTAGGGTTAGAGTTAGGGTTAGAGTAAGGGTAAGGGTAAGGGTTAGGGTTAGGGTTACGGTTAGGGTTAGGGTTAGGGTTAATGTGAGGGATAGGGTTAGGGTTAGGGTTAGGGTCAGGGTCAGGGTCAGGGTCAAGGTCAGGGTCAGGGATAGGGATAGGGATAGGGATAGGGATAGGGATAGGGATAGGGATAGGGATAGGGATAGGGATAGGGATAGGGATAGGGATAGGGATAGGGATAGGGATAGGGATAGGGATAGGGATAGGGATAGGGATAGGGATAGGGATAGGGATAGGGATAGGGATAGGATTCGGGTTCGGGTTAGGATTGGGGTTAGGATTAGTGTTAGTGTTTGGATTAGTGTTAGGGTTTGGGTTTGGGTTTGGGTTAAGGTTAGGTTAGAGTTAGGATTAGAGTTAGGGTTAGGGTTAGGGTTAGGGTTAGGGTAAGGGTTAGGGTTAGGGTTAGGCTTAATGTTAGGGATAGGTTTAGGGTTAGGGTTAGGGTTAGGGTTAGGGTGAGGTTGAGGTTGAGGGTGAGGGTGAGGGTGAGGGTGAGGGTGAGGGTGAGGGTGAGGGTGAGTGTTAGGGTTAGGGTTTGGGTTAGGATCAGTGTTAGAGTTAGGGTTAATGTTAGGGTTAGGGTTAGGGTTTGGTGTTAGGGTTAGGGTCAGGGCCAGGGTCAGGGTTAGGGATAGGGATAGGGATAGGGATAGGGATAGGGATAGGGATAGGGATAGGGATAGGGATAGGGTTAGGGTTAGGGTTAGGGTTAGGGTTAGGGTTAGGGTTAGGGTTAGGGTTTTGGGTTAGGGTTAGGGTTAGGGTTAGGGTTAGGGTTAGGGTTAGGGTCAGGTTCTGGTGAAGGTTGTCGCGGATCGGGCCTTTAAGTGCCTACACTCTTTGAAAGGATCCCTTCCTAAGAAGGGACTAGAGCGACTTTATTAGGTAGCTCTTGATAGAGCTGACCTTTAGAGTATTCCATCAGCCTGTCAGCATTACACAGACTTTCATTATACATTACACAAACCTCTGCAGTGGCCCAGTTTGCATGATGTGTACTAGCTCTATATGGAATTAATCCCGAACATGTTCACAAAATACCATAGTTACGTCATTAACCATGACAGTATTAGGGTTAGGGTGAGGGTGAGGGTTAGGGTTAGGGTTAGTGTTAGGGTTTGGATTAGGGTTAGGGTTAGGGTTAGGGTTAGGGTTAGGGTTAGGGTTAGGGTTAGGGTTCGGGTTTGGGTTAGGGTTAGGGTTAGGGTTAGGGTTAGGGTTAAGGTTAGGGTTATGGTTAGGGTAAGGGTTAGGGTTAGGGTAAGGGTAAGGGTAAGGGTTAGGGTTAGGGTTAGGGTTTTGGTTAGGGTTAGGTTTAGGGTTAGGGTTAGGGTTAGTCATGAGGATAGGGATAGGGATAGGGATAGGGATAGGGATAGGGATAGGGATAGGGATTGGGATAGGGATAGGGATAGGGATAGGGATAGGGATAGCGATAGGGATAGGGATAGGGATAGGGATAGGGATAGGGATAGGGATAGGGATACGGATAGGGATAGGGATTGGGATAGGGATAGGGATAGGGATAGGGATAGGGATAGGGATAGGGATAGGGATAGGGATAGGGATAGGGATAGGGATAGGGATAGGGATAGGGATAGGGATAGGGATAGGGATAGGGATAGGGATAGGGTTAGGGATAGGATTAGGGTAAGCGTAAGCATAAGCGTAAGCGTAAGCGTAAGGTTTAGGTTAGATTTAGGGTTAGAGTTAGGGTTAGAGTAAGGGTTCGGGTTCGGGTTCGGGTTCGGATTAGGGTTAGGGTTAGGGTTAGGGATAGGGATAGGGAAAGGGATAGGGATAGCGATAGGGATAGTGATAGAGTTAGGGATAGGGATAGGGATAGGGATAGGGATAGGGATAGGGATAGGGATAGGGATAGGGATAGGGATAGGGATAGGGATAGGGATAGGGATAGGGATAGGGATAGGGATAGGGATAGGGATAGGGATAGGGATAGGGATAGGGATAGGGATAGGGATAGGGATAGGGATGGGGTTAGGGTAAGCGTAAGCATAAGGGTTAGGGTTAGGTCAGATTTAGGGTTTGAGTTAGGGTTAGAGTAAGAGTAAGGGTTCGGGTTAGGGTTAGGGTAAGGGTTAGGGTTAGGGTTAGGGTTAATGTTAGGGATAGGGTTAGGGTTAGGGTTAGGGTCAGGGTCAGTGTCAGGGTCAGGGATAGGGATAGAAATAGGGATAGGGATAGGGATAGGGATAGGGATAGGGATAGGGATAGGGATAGGGATAGGGATAGGGATAGGGATAGGGATAGGGATAGGGATAGGGATAGGGATAGGGATAGGGATAGGGATAGGGATAGGGATAGGGATAGGGATAGGGATAGGGATCGGGTTCGGGTTCGGGTTCGGGTTCAGGTTAGGATTGGGGTTAGGATTAGTGTTAGGGTTAGAATTAGTGTTAGGGTTAGGGTTTGGGTTTGGGTTTGGGTTAAAGTTAGGTTAGAGTTAGGATTAGAGTTAGGGTTAGGGTTAGGGTTAGGGTTAAGGTTAGGGTTA
>NW_026612598.1:30000-35000 GCF_029931775.1 Euleptes europaea | reverse complement strand
GACCTTGGATACTTCCATGTGGGTATCCCCACCCACAACAGTGGGCACTTCTGGCTTAGAAGGGGGGTGGAACTGGGGAGCGGAGACGAATGGTTTGAGCAGACTGATGTGAAAAACGGGGTGTACCCCGCGAAGAGTTTTGGGAAGATCCAGCTCCGCAGTTACCTCGTTAATCACCCGAGTAATGGGGAAGGGGCCCACATAACGGTCGCTGAGTTTTTTACAGGGTCGGAGGGAACACAGATTCTTCGTGGAAAGATAAACCTGTTCCCCCACCCGGAGTTCCCATCCCTGTGACCGGTGTTTGTCAGCCTGTTCTTTGTATTTCCGCTTGGCCCGTTCAAGGTTCTTCTGTAGCCAGGGCCAAGTGGAACTGACCGCCTGCACCCATTCCTGCATCTCGGGCACTGCCTCGAGTTCGGGGGAGACGGGGGCGGCACCGAAAGGGCCGAAATCGGTTCCGTACACTACACGGAACGGACTAAACCCCGTGGAGGAGTGGGGGGCATTGTTGTATGCGTATTCAGCGAAGGGTAACAGGTCCACCCAGTCATCCTGATGGTAATTAACATAACATCGGAGATAGCACTCGACCACGGCATTCACCCGTTCGGTTTGGCCATCAGTTTGCGGGTGGTAGGCAGACGAGAGACCCTGTTCCCCCACCCCCATAAGCTTCAGGAAGGCCCGCCAGAATTTGGCAACGAACTGGGCCCCTCTGTCGGAGAGGACCTTCCTAGGAATCGAGTGAAGCCTGAGGACATGGGTGACAAATATTTTGGCCAACCCCTGCGCTGACGGGAGCCCAGCGCAGGGGACAAAGTGGACCTGCTTGGAGAAGAGGTCTGTAACAACCCACAGTACGGTTTTGCCCCTGCTGGGGGGTAGATCGGTGATGAAATCCATGGCGATCACCTCCCATGGCCGGGTGGGAATCTCCAAAGGTTTCAGAAGCCCTGGGGTTTTGCCCCCCCTGTTTTTGGCGGTGGCGCATATGGGACAACTGCGAACGTACAATTCTACATCCCCTCTCATGCCCGGCCACCAGAACTGCCGCCGTACCAAATGCAACGTCTTGACAAACCCAAAGTGACCGGCCAGCTTGGCTCCATGGACCAGTCCCAAAACCTCCCTGCGAAGAGAGGCTGGTACATAGAGTTTCCCTTCCTGCACCCACCAGGTCTCTTGCTGTTCCATAACGGAAGGGAGCGTCTGCTGCTCCGCTTCCTGTAGGGACGCTTCCCGGAGGCGTTGCTGGAAAGCCTCCGGGATTCCCTTGAGCGAGGGACCACTGGGGTGGCGGGTTTGAGACCGGGTGGAGACCGCCAAACCCGGGATCTCTCCCCTTTGCTCAGGAGTGAAAAGAGAGTCCACAGGACGGTCAAAATCGTTGCGGTACTGGGGCAGTCGGGATAGGGCATCTGCTAGGGCATTTTCCTTGCCGGGTACGTGTTTGAGGGTGAACCGAAATTTGGCAAAGAATTGGGCCCAACGTATTTGCTTGGCGTTGAGCTTTCTAGCCCCTTTGAGAGCCTCCAGATTCTTGTGATCAGTACACACTTCAAACGGGAATTCTGCCCCCTCTAGAAAATGCCTCCACACAGTGAGGGCGTGCTTAACTGCAGCGGCTTCTTTCTCCCAGATGGCCCAGTTGATTTCGGACTGGGTAAACTTCTTGGAGAAATAGGCGCATGGCTTTAAAGCACCACTTTCGTCCAGCTGCAGGAGGGCCCCTCCCATAGCCACATCGGATGCGTCCACCTGGACCACAAACGGTTTGGTGCAGTCCGGGTGGGCCAGGACCGGTTCGGACGAGAAGAGTAGCTTCAAGTCGTCAAAGGCCTGTTGGCAGGGAGGGGACCACTGCAGTCGGGCCGAAGGCAAGGCGGCAGTGGCACCCTTTCCCTTAGTACGCAGAAGGGAAGTGAGAGGAAGGGCCACTTGCGCAAAGTTGGGAATGAAATTGCGGTAGAAGTTGGCGAATCCCAAGAACTGCTGCAGTTGCTTGCGCGTGGTAGGGGGTTCCCAATCTCGCACAGCCTGAACCTTTCCGGGGTCCATTTCCAACCCCTGGTGGGAGATTACATAGCCTAGAATGGTAATGGAAGGCTGGTGGAATTCACACTTAGACACTTTGGCATATAACTTGTGGTCCCGTAACCGCTGGAGGACCTCCCGCACCAGCCGGACATGCTCTTCCATGGTTTCAGAATAAATGAGTATATCATCCAAAAATACCACCACCCCCCGAAACAACAAATCATGTAACACTTCATTGATTAACTGCATGAACACACTCGGAGCCCCAGAAAGTCCGAACGACATGACTAAATACTCAAACATGCCAAAACAGCTCGAAAAAGCCGTTTTTGGTTCGTCCCCCTCTTTTATGCGAATGCGGTGATAGGCTTCCACTAAATCCAGTTTGGTGAAAATCCGGCCCTCCTTCAATTGTGCTAGCAGGTCTGGAATGAGAGGGAGGGGGTAAGCGTTAGACTGCGTGACAGCGTTGAGCCTCCGAAAGTCAATACACAGCCTTAAGTCCCCCGTTTTCTTTTTGACAAAAAAGGCAGGGGCGGAGTACGGAGCTTTGGAGGGGCGGATGAAGCCCCTCGCCAAGTTAGTGTCCAAATAGTCCCGCAACACTGCCTTTTCACTGGGGCTCATGGGGTACACCTTCCCCTTGGATAACTTGCCGTCCCCAACTATTTCAATCGCACAGTCGGTCTCCCGGTGCGGTGGCAGTTCGTCACATTCCCGCACATCAAACACATCCGAATATTGGGAGTATTCCGAGGGTAGGTTGGGGGTATTGGAAACGGGTCCTGGGGAACCCACTAGGACGGCCGCCGGGGTCCCGGTTATGCGGTCCCTGTCATGCATGGCGCAGGGATCCTCTGGGAAGGTAAGGGTCCGCTTGACCCAATCAATAGAAGGGTTGTGGCCCCGTAGCCAGTTCATTCCCAGTACTACAGGAGCAACTATGGGGGCAATGGTAAAGTACAGCTGTTCCCAATGCTCCCCTACAGTCATGACTATCGCGGTAGTCCGGTGAGTGACAGGCCCCTTTTTAAAGTCACACCCGTCCATCTGGGAGAAGCGGAGGGGACCCGGGAGGCGCTTGCGGCGGACTTGTAATTTCCGGGCCGCCTCCTCACTAATCAAAGTGCGGGCGCACCCCGAGTCCACGAGCGCGGGGAATTCTAAAACTGGGCCCCCCTTGGGTAGTGAGAGGTGGACCCGGATATAAACATTATCTTCTTGGGCGCTTACCATCAGTGGAGCTCCTTGCACAGGGGACGGTGCGGTCTGCTGAGGAGCCCCCTTTACAGCAGACCGACGGCGTTTTTTGCCGGCACATCCCACTCTTCCTCCTCGCTGGACGAGGGGGACGAGATATTTGTAATCCGTGACTCGGCGGAGTCAGAGGTTGCACTGGCAATCCGGGGTCCCGATGGACCGGTCGAACTGGCGATCCCATCCAGGGCGTGCGCGTGTAGTGCCGAGGGGGTGCTCCGCCGTCCTGGAGCGTTGCTTCGGCGTCGCGGCTGACCCTCTGCGGGGGCTTTTTCTGGTTCGCTCGGGACGGGGCGAATGGAAGCCGGGCGTCCGGAGCGGGATGGGCATTGGGAGGCGAAGTGACCCTTTCCTCCACAGACCAGGCACACCCCTGCCTCGAAGCGCTTGCGGCGCTCCGCCGGCGTGGGGCTGCCCCTGCCTGGGGTGCGAGGGTCCCGTATCCCACTTGCCTTGTCTCCTCTTGGTTTGAAGTCACGGCCGGAACGTTGCTTGGACAGGTTCAGGAGCTGCTTCCGATTTTCGATATCGGCCGCGTGGCGCACCCAACCCTCCACGTCAGGGGGGTTGCCTTGCATAAAGGCCCAATGCTGCAGGTCCGGGTTTAGGCCCTCCCTGAACAACTGCACCCGGGTAGCCTCACTCCAGTCCAGAATCCGACTCGACAGGGACTGGAACTCGCTCGCATACTGCGCCACTGACTTGGCCCCTTGGCGTAGTTGCATCAGAGCGGCTTTGGCCCGCTCCCCCAGATTAGGGTCCTCAAACCGGTTACGGAGTGCGATCACAAAGTGATCCAAACTCCGTAGCACAGGGGAGCGGAGCTCGTACTGTAACACCATCCACGCGGCCGCTTCGCCTTGCAGGAGGGAGGCCACATACTGGACCTGGGACTCTTCGGAGGTAAAGGTCCGGCCCTGCTCCCGCATAAAAATGTCCACTTGGACCATGAAAAAGGTCAACTGGCCCCCGACCCATCATACGTGATCTTCAGGTCCCGGCGGGCCGGGGGTACTGGGAGGAGGCGCGGGGGGAGCCGCCGGTGTCCCATCCGGAGGGTTACCCGGCGGGGGCTGTACCTTCAGCGCGTCCATGGCCGCGGCCATCTCCTCCATCACGAGCTGCATGGCATCTATGCGCTCCACCATCGCTTGGCGTTCCTCCTGCCACTGTCTCCGCTCCTCATCCATCAGAGCGTCCCGACGAGCGGGGTCGTCCTCGAACCCCGTACCAGTTAAGGCCAAGCGGCGGTGCTTTGCCTCAGTCCGGGAAAGCGACCAACCTTTCGGCGAATCCAGCCAAGTGTTAAAGGTGGTCTTGGGACGCGTGCCCGGTCCCGGGCCCGGTCGGGGCGCACCTGGCACCTTCTGGTCCGGTTTGTCCTTCGGGGCCGGCTTGTCCGGGGCACCGCTTCCATCCGGCGAGGCCGGAGGGGTAGTTTTTTCCTCGTCGGCTGACATAGCTGTCCCGCAGGGTACAGATGCAGAACGAAGAGGCAAGGACTCGCAACTTAATGTGAGAGTCCCCAACCTAGCTGGGCAAACTTCGCCAAATCAATTGCTCAGACTTGGATGCAGAAACAAAAGATTTATTGAAGGCTTCAGATAGAGAAGACAGGCTCATGGATTCAAAGTTGCGAGTGACTCGCTTATCGGGGTTACAGTATTTATCTACTACAGGGCATGAAGGTTCACACGCATGGG
>NW_026612597.1:0-73864 GCF_029931775.1 Euleptes europaea | reverse complement strand
GGGCTAGAAAAGATCCTTAAGTGTAAGGATATGTTGCAGGTGACCAAGATCAAGACCTTTCCTTCATGCTGGAGTAACTCCTGGTTCATCGGTGTGGCTTCTGTGCAGTCCCACATGGGGTACTACGCATGCGCAGGCCAACCACGGAGAACTTCAGCTGGAAAGCTCTAGAACATTCGGTCCGCTCTTCCCCCTCCCCCGTCGGAGGCTCTTCCCGCCCAAGCGGTCATGTGATGGGGAGGGGCGAGCGGCCGTCCCTCCAGTTCTTTCTTCGCCACCATGTGAGTTAGGACGTTTTTCTGGTGAGCTCTTCATTTCTAGCATCGTCATATGGAAGGTATGATGGCCCTTTTCAAAAAATGTTCTTCGTGCGGATTCAAGATGTCCCAATTAGATGAGCACGACAAATGTATTTACTGCCTGGGGGTGGGTCATATTACTGCGTCCTGCAGACATTGCAGTTCGCTCACCCACCGCTCCCGCCAGGACAGGGCCTTGAAGCTCAAGGCACACCTATATGAGCAATCCCTTGCTCCAGTCCTCAAAATTTCCTCAAAGAAATCCTCATCATCTTCGTCCAAGAAGAAGAAGGCGGACGCCGCTTCTACTTCCAAAGAGGCGGCATCTTCCTACCGCTACGGGAGCCTTCGATGGTTCTCCCCGTCAGCAGAAGGAACCGAGTCTCCAGCGTCAATCGCCGTCGACGTCGAGGAAAGACTCGACGTTGAGCAGAAAGTCGGCGTCGAAGAAGAAGTCGGCGTCAGGTCATCCTGCTGAATCCAAGGAAGACTCAGTACCGAGGAGCAGTTCTGTAAACAGGGAAGCAGGGACGAAGGAGAGATCGAGGTTGCAAACATCTTTTTCACCGCCGGCCTCTCTCAAGGGTAACCCTCTTCGATCCCCCTCATCTCAGCGTTTCAGCTCTAGTGAATGCCGCCCACACTCCGCCAGGTCTGGCGAGTCACTTCTCCCTTCGCCAGCGTCTTCTCATGGACAGCGTAGTCGCGCACCGTACTGGGGAAGGGAATCCAGAGAGCGGAGGTCATCTAACTCCCCTAAGCGTAGGAGGTCTCCTCGTGAGGAGCAGCCATACCGCTCCCCTTTGGACCATGATGTGATTGTGATTCCCGACTTCCATTCGGACTCCGATTTGTGGTCCCGTCCTGCGGAATCCCACCGTAGCGAATGCTATAGATCACGTCGGTACTGGGACCGGAGAGGAAACTGTTCCTGCTGCCGCTCTCCACCTCCCAGACAAAGGAATAGTCGACGCCGAGAATCACCTCAGCACCGTGACTCACTGAGAACCCCCGTCACGGTGGAGCTCTGATCGGCACCGTTCTTCACACTCCCTGGAACAACGTCGGGAGGATCGGTACCATAAGGGGAATCCGTCCCACTCACGTCAACATGCTTCGACACCGAGAAGGCGTTCCAGGTCACCAAGAGAGCGGGGAACGAAAACACCAACGCCGAAAGCCTCAACGTCGAGAGAGGCTGCCCGCACATTGAGACAGGTCTTTCGTTCTGACCCTTTGGACTCAGAAGAGAACTCTAGATTGTCCCACAAGGGTTCTGAGACTTCGTCCTGGACCTCTCCACTGAGAGCAATCAAACAATACTATACCAGCCAACAGTTGTTTTACAATCCATATGAATCAGCTGGTGACAAGCTGCTATTTGGTTAGAATTACTTTTTAGATTTTGTCTTCCCCCTTTTTCTCTGTGGAGTGCTTTCCATATGTCCAAGTCACTTTGTTTCCCCCTATCTTGTGGATTATTCCATATACCTATGGTTTATGCCTTCAAAAAGATAGTGGATGGGCAGCGTCACAAGCTAAGTTTTTTCATAGTGCAGTTATAACTTCTTTTATTTTGACATGTAGATGGGGGAGCAAAATCTCTCTTCTATCCCAGAGAAAATAACATTTTGGAGTCACTCTTCATCATGCTAATGGGATCACTTATCTAAGGGAAGCTGGTGCTGTCATGGAAATCATATGCAACATTAAAAGAGGTTCTAATGGCTGGTAATTATCCAGATTAAGACATTTCTTTTTGACAACTTCTGTTCTTTGAATTATTCAGTCTGAAAAACCACACAAAATCTGTAATCTTCAACAAAGGCTTAATTAAAACTATTTTGCATAACATCTTTTCCTATGCAGAGGATTTCTGTGCAGAAGAAGTTAACCATTGTGTGTAAAAATAATGCAACTATTTCTCCATATGTATGTGTGGTTAGAAAGTCACATATAGTGTAATTTACAAATGTGGAACATTGCAGCAAAATGTGTAAGCATGCAGTTTTCATAAATGTTGTCAGTGCAAAAAAAGAATGTCATGTGTGAAGCAGCCCAAAGATTATGATAACTCCGTTTGCGGAAGAAAGAATGTATCTTTCCTTGTCTTCCCCACCAGAATTAGTACTAGAACAGTTGAGTGCTATGTTGCGTATTATGTAAATGATGGCTTTAATAAAGTAAAGTTTCAAATTGACACTTTATGAAAACCATTTGGGCACAGTAATTACCCATGGCTAAACTGTGTTGTAACATTGCAGAATCCTGTTCTGATCACAGCTGATGTAGTTTCATAATGTGCTTTTCAGGCAACAGATGTATGTATGTCTAATGGTTTGTAACTGAGAATATTCAAAATCTTGGTGCACTAAAATAGATGGGTATAATTTTGTCTATACCGTTGATATGCCTGAGGGCAGCTTGACATGATACAATACAGTGAGGATAATTATCAGTACATGTTTTGTGACTAAAATGATAAGTGACATAATATGGTGATTAAAATGAGAAATATTGTAGTTTTAGTTAAATCAGACAAAACTAACTCTAGTCTTTTGGTTTTATTGTGGCTCCCACCTTGTGGAACTGCCTGCTTGAGTGGATCAGGAAGGCCCGCACACATTTTATCATTTTGCAGAATGTTCAGAAATGCATTTTTGTGAAGGGATTAGAATTGTAACAAGTGGGGATCCGCAATACTTGCAGGGGGGATCTTTATCCCCTCTAACCTATTTCTCTCCCCCCTATGGGGTCCACTAAGGTTTCCCCAAAAATTGACCTCAAGGTCTCTGACACTGGCATTGGAGGCCAACCGTACATTCCTGAGGGGGGGCGAATCCCCTTAGGAGGTGGCGTGACCTCGCCACCAGCGTAAGTGCATCTTATCATGGGACAAGACGCACTTACGCTGGCGGTGAGGGCACTTCCGTCGGCACCCGAGCACCACAGAGCTACATCTCGCCCCTCCACCGGCGCAGTCTCCCTGTGGCACAGACCATGGTGGTGACTTGCGGCACCAGCGTGGGGGGGCCTTCCCGGGACTTTTAGCCCCAGTGAAAACAAAGGATTTTTTTGTCCTGGCGGCATATGGGAAACGGTTTAGGAGGAGGTGCAGCTGCTCCTCTTCCCCGCCGTCCCTGCACGCCGGCAGCTCAGGAATGGGCTGCAAGAGTCGCATGGCTCCCGACCTTCAAGGCTTCTACCCCCCCAAAAAAAACAGTGACATCAGAGGCCAAGAGCCATGCAGCTCCTGATCTCTGAGGTGTCTGCCTCCACACACACACTGGCATGGGAGTCTGAGAGCCACACGGCTTCTGACCACCATTTCCACCCCCAACATTGGCATTGGTGTCTGAGAGCCATGTGGTTCCCTGTCTTCAAGCTTCTCCTCCCTCCCACAACACCAGCATCAGAGGCCAAGAGCCATGTGGCTTCCTGACCTCCAAGGCTTTTGTGAGAGATCCCCCTCTCTGAGTTTGCTTCTCCAAATCAGTTGCTCAGACGTTGATACAGAAACAATAGATTTATTGAAGCCTTCAGGAGATGAGACAGGCACAGGTAGAAAGTTGCAAGTGAGGGGCTATACGGGTTTACAGAATATATTGACTCCAGGGCACTGGGGCACTGGGGTTCACACTTATTGTTATGGGAAGTTACAAGCTTGGCATAATACAAAACATCAGACGGATCCCAGGAAGTCTGGTGCGGCTATCACACTTCCAAGGCCGCACCGGCCTGAGGGAGTACTGGCAGGAAGAACAGCGGGGGGGAAGATACATGGGCCATCAGGCCTGGCGCCTGAGACCAGAAGGTGTGAACTGCTTTTACGAGTTCACTGATAACACCGCAGGTGATGGAAAGCAGAGACACAAAGACAGAGACCCTCACATTCTGCCCCCCTTAAGGCCCCCCTCCGAGAGGACGAGGCTTATCGGGATAAGCGAGGTGGAATTCTCGGACCAAGCGAGGAGCCGCCATGTGGGGTGCGGCCACCCATTCGTCATGAGCGGAGCCAAGGTTTTTCCAGCGAACAAAGTAAAACAGTTTCCCTTTCTTCCATTTGGAATCTAAAACCTTGGATATTTCCAAATGGGTATCCCCTCCTACTACGGTAGGAATCTCATGAGCGGGAGGGGGGTGGAACTGGGGAGCTGCTACATAAGGTTTGAGGAGGCTTATATGGAAGACTGGATGAACTCCCTTGAGAGTCTTAGGGAGACTCAGTTCCACGGTAACCTCGTTGATTACTCTGGTAATGGGGAAAGGTCCTACATAACGGTCGCTCAGTTTTTTGCAGGGGCGAAGAGAGCGGAGGTTTTTGGTGGACAGATAGACTTGCTCCCCCACCTTGAGTTCCCATCCCGGAGACCGGTGTTTGTCTGCTTGTTCCTTGTACTTGCTTTTTGCCCTTTCCAGAGTTTTGAGCAACCATGGCCAGGTGGATTTAACCACCTGAATCCACTCCTGAAGATCAGGGGTAGACTGGAGCTCTGGCGAGACGGGGGCAGAACCGAAAGGGCCAAAATCCGTCCCGTATATAACTTGGAAGGGACTAAAGCCGGTAGAGGAATGAGGCGCATTGTTGTACGCATATTCGGCAAATGGCAGCAGGTCGACCCAGTCGTCCTGGTGGAAATTTACATAGCAACGCAAATAACATTCTACTACCGCATTTACTCGTTCCGTTTGACCATCCGTTTGGGGGTGATAGGCGGAAGAAAGGCCCTGTTCCTCCACTCCCATTAACTTTAGGAAAGCCCGCCAGAATTTGGCAACAAACTGGACCCCCCGGTCGGAGAGGACCTTCCTCGGGATCGAGTGTAGCCTGAGGACGTGCGTGATGAACAGTTTAGCTAAGCCCTGGGCCGAAGGAAGACCTGCACATGGAACGAAATGAACCTGTTTGGAAAAGAGGTCTGTGATAACCCAGAGAACCGTTTTCCCCCGACTTGGAGGTAGGTCGGTGATAAAATCCATGGCGATGACTTCCCAGGGACGGGAGGGGTTCTCAAGCGGTTTGAGAAGCCCCGGGGGTTTTCCCATCCGTTTCTTGGCTGTGGCGCAGGTGGGGCAGCTGCGCACATACAACTCTACATCAGATCTCATACCGGGCCACCAGAATTGCCTTCGAACCAGGTGAAGCGTTTTTATGAAACCAAAATGACCCGCTAGCCTGGCCCCATGTACAAGTCCCAATACTTCTTTGCGAAGGGAAGATGGGACATATAGTTTCCCCCCTTGCACCCACCAAGTGTTGGTTCGTTCCAAGCCAGTGGGGAGGAGATGGTGCTCCTCCTCCTGTAAGGAGGCGTCCCGGAGTCGCTGTTGGAATGCTTCCGGGATACCTTTGAGCGTAGGGGGGGTCTCCGGTTGGCGGGCTTGGGATCGGGTGGTGACGGCCAAGCCAGGGACTTCCCCTCGCTGTTCGGGAGTGAACAGGGAGTCGACGGGGCGATCGAAATCATTGCGATACTGGGGAAGTCGTGACAAAGCATCAGCTAGGGCATTTTCTTTGCCAGGGACATGTTTGAGGGTGAACCGGAATTTTGCAAAAAATTGGGCCCACCGAATTTGTTTGGCATTGAGTTTTCTAGCTCCCTTGAGAGCCTCAAGATTCTTGTGATCTGTGCACACTTCGAACGGCAGCTCGGCCCCCTCTAAGAAGTGTCTCCATATGGTAAGGGCATGTTTGACCGCTGCTGCCTCCTTCTCCCAAATGGCCCAGTTGATTTCGGACTGGGAAAACTTCTTGGAGAAGTAGGCGCATGGCCTCAACCGTCCCCCCTCATCCCTCTGCAATAGGGCCCCGCCCATGGCTACATCCGAGGCATCCACCTGCACCACAAAGGGCTTGGTGCAATCCGGGTGAGCCAAAACGGGTTCGGATGAAAAAAGTAGCTTTAAACGTTCAAAAGCTTGCTGGCACTGGGGGGACCATTGTAGACGGGCTGAGGGGAGCGCGGCGCTAGCCCCCCTGTCCTTGGTACGCAACAGGGCAGTGAGGGGAAGCGCAACTTGGGCAAAGTTGGGAATGAAATTCCGGTAAAAGTTGGCAAACCCCAAAAACTGTTGAAGTTGGCGGCGGGTAGTGGGGGTTTCCCAGTCCCGCACCGCCTGGACCTTGGCGGGGTCCATTTCCAACCCTTGGTGGGAAATCACGTACCCCAGAAATGTAATAGAAGGTTGGTGGAATTCACACTTGGACACCTTAGCATACAGTTTGTGCTCCCGCAGCCGCTGGAGCACTTCTCGCACTAGGCGCACATGTTCTTCCATGGTCTCAGAGTAAATAAGAATGTCATCGAGAAATACCACCACCCCCCGAAACAGTAAATCATGCAAAACTTCATTAATTAATTGCATAAAGACACTCGGAGCCCCCGAAAGTCCGAACAGCATGACCAGGTACTCAAACATCCCAAAACAACTGGAAAAGGCCGTTTTGGGTTCGTCTCCTTCTTTGATGCGAATGCGGTGGTAGGCTTCTACCAAGTCCAGTTTGGTGAAGATTCGGCCCTCCTTTAATTGTGCTAGAAGGTCAGGAATAAGAGGGAGGGGGTAAGCATTAGACTGGGTGACTGCGTTCAGTCTGCGAAAGTCAATACACAGTCTTAAATCTCCCGTCTTTTTCTTTACAAAGAAAGCTGGGGCTGAATAAGGAGCCTTGGAGGGGCGTATGAAACCCCTCGCCAGATTGACATCCAGATAGTCTCGCAATACAGTCTTTTCACTAGGGCTCATGGGGTAAACCTTTCCCTTAGACAGTTTGCCTTCCCCTACAATCTCGATGGCACAGTCCGTTTCTCTGTGGGGAGGCAGTTCGTCGCACTCTCTAACATCGAAAACATCAGTAAACTGCGAGTACTCAGAGGGTAATTGAGGAGAGACTGGGGCGGGGGACCCTACCAGTGCGGCGGCTGGAGTTCTGAGTACCCGTTCCTTGTCATGCAACCCGCAGGGGTTTTCGGGGAAGGAAAGCACCCGTTTAACCCAATCAATGGAGGGATTGTGTCCCCTTAACCAGTTCATCCCTAACACCACAGGGGTTACAATAGGGGCGATGGTGAAATACAACCGTTCCCAATGTTCCCCCACGGACATAATCACGGCTGCAGTTCTGTGGGTCACAGGGCCCCGTTTAAAGTCACTCCCGTCCATTTGGGAAAAACGGAGGGGTCCCGGAAGCCGCTTGCGCCGGACACCCAACTTCTTGGCAGTTTCCTCATTTATCATGGTGCGGGCACACCCCGAGTCGACCAACGCGGGGACCTCTAACGGGGGACCCCCTTTGGGTAGGGACAGATGAACACGCACAAATACATTGTCCTCTTGGGCGCTTACCATCGGTGGAGCTCCTTGCACAACGATAGGGACGGTCTGCTGCGGAGCCCCCTCTACAGCAGACCGACGGCGTTTTTTGCCGGCTGTTCCCACTCTTCCTCCTCGCTGGAAGAGGGGGACGGGGTGGTGGCTTCCGGGGAGCCGTCCGAATCAAAGGCGGTATTTGTAATCCGGGACCCCGATGGGACCGTAGAGTCGGATGCCCCATCCTGGGGGCGCGCGTGGAGAGCGGAGGGTGCGTCGGAGCGCCGGCTCAGTGGTCCACTTCTGCGGCGAGGCTGGCTGTCGGCGGCCGGTTTCGTCGGCTCGGCCTGGGTTTGGCGGGGGGGGGTCGGACGGCCTGAGCGAGAGGGGCATTGCGATGCAAAGTGACCCTTTCCCCCGCAGATCAGGCAGACGCCGGCCTCGAACCGCTTGCGGCGTTCCGCGGCCGAGAGACCCCCGCCACCCCCTTGCCGGAGTTCCCGGCCACGGTCACCTCGGGGCCTGGGGTCTCGCCCAATCCGTTGCTTGGACAAGTTCAGGAGTTGTTTGCGATTCTCGATGTCAGCAGCATGGCGAACCCAACCTTCCACATCCGGGGGGTTCCCTTGCATGAAGGCCCAATGTTGGAGGTCTGGGTTGAGACCCTCCCTGAAACATTGTACCAAGGTAGCCTCACTCCAGTCCAGAATTCGGCTAGCCAGTGACTGGAACTCACTTGCATACTGCGCCACCGACTTAGTCCCTTGGCGCAGTTGCATCAGGGAGGCTTTAGCCCGCTCACCCAGAGTCGGGTCCTCAAAACGGTTTCGGAGTGCTACCATGAACTCGTCCAGGGTTCGCAGCACCGGCGAGCGGAGTTCATACTGCAACACCATCCAGGCAGCCGCCTCCCCTTGCAGTAAGGAAGCCACGTACTGCACCCGGGACTCCTCAGAAACGAAGGTTCGGCCTTGTTCCCGCATAAAAATGTCTACTTGGACCATAAAAAAGGTCAACTGGTCTCCCGACCCGTCATACGTGACTTTCAGGTCCCGACGGGCCGGGGGGGCAGGGGTTGCGGGCGGAACTACCGGCGCCCCGTCTGGGGGAGCACCGGCTGGAGGTTGCAACTTCAGCGCATCTAGGGTCGTGGCCATCTCACCCATTACGCGTTGCATGATCTCCATCTGCTCCTGCATAGCCCGGCGGTCTTCCTGCCACTGCTTTCGTTCTTCCTCCATGAGGGCCTCTTTGCGGGCCGGGTCCCCTTCGAGTCCCGTGCTGGGGAAGGCCAACCGGCGATCCTTCGCCGCAGTTCGCGAGAGCGACCAGCCCTTGGGAGAGTCCAGCCAATAAGTAAGCCCCCGTGGACGTCCGTCCCGATCTTGGTCGGGGGCGCGACCCTTCGGTTTCTTTGGCTTGGCTCCCTCCTCCTTCGGGTCCGGCTTCTCCGGCTCGTCCGGTTCCTTGGGGGCATCGGGGTTAGGGGTGGTGTCCTCGTCGGCTGACATTCTGTCCAAAGCGGTACAGCTGCAGTCCGAGAGGCAAGGACTTGCAACTTAATGTGAGAGATCCCCCTCTCTGAGTTTGCTTCTCCAAATCAGTTGCTCAGACGTTGATACAGAAACAATAGATTTATTGAAGCCTTCAGGAGATGAGACAGGCACAGGTAGAAAGTTGCAAGTGAGGGGCTATACGGGTTTACAGAATATATTGACTCCAGGGCACTGGGGCACTGGGGTTCACACTTATTGTTATGGGAAGTTACAAGCTTGGCATAATACAAAACATCAGACGGATCCCAGGAAGTCTGGTGCGGCTATCACACTTCCAAGGCCGCACCGGCCTGAGGGAGTACTGGCAGGAAGAACAGCGGGGGGGAAGATACATGGGCCATCAGGCCTGGCGCCTGAGACCAGAAGGTGTGAACTGCTTTTACGAGTTCACTGATAACACCGCAGGTGATGGAAAGCAGAGACACAAAGACAGAGACCCTCACAGCTTTTCTCCCTCCACACTGTTGCTGACAATGCCAGCAAGCCCCATGTGGTTTCTGGATTCACCAAGTGCCGACAAGGCTTGCTACCCACCACACACACCATGATGACAACAATGTTGGTGAGACCTGCATGGCTCCCAGCACTACCGGCACACCAATCCTTCTCCCCATCACCATGTTATCATCATCACTGTGTCCTGACAGAAGAGGAGGAGGAGGAGATAAGTGCATACAATGGTACTTTATTTGGGGGGGGGATTTAAACCCCCCAAAGTATTTTTTTAAATTTTCAGATTTTTCTACAAACCTGAGGAGTCCTCCAAGTTTGCAGAACTATCTGTTTTTTTCTTTTGTGGCCCTAATCCGTGGATTTAGATATCCACAGTTGGGGCCAAACTTTGCTATTACAGTATTGTGAGGATCCGTCCCCTCGGGCCCCGCCTCTTAGCCCCGCGGCCTGGCCGGCTTGACTTGGAGAGGGCTTCCTTTGGCCTCAGAATGGGCCTCCTGAGAGGATTTCCTTTCCTCCTCTTCAGCCCACAGTCCGTTCCTGCTCCTCTGAGCCACACCAGCTCCAGGGACGCCCGGCACCGCTTCCTCCCTGGCCTTCCACCCCCTCCCCATAATATAGCCAGCCAGGCCCTCCGGGGTTCCACCCCTTTCCCACCTCCCCTCCTGTCTGACAGGGGCTCCACCAATCAGCCCCTGGCAGCTCCGTCCATCCGCCCTTCCCCTCAGGAGGGCTGCGGCCCCGCCCCAGCTGATCGGCGGCTCGTGCTCTGCCGCTCCCGCTCCCATCCCTTCGCCCCTCCGGCCCTTCCCCGCCAGGCTCCTCCTCTGCTGGGGGACTTCGCCCCAGCGCCTGGGCCGGCAGAGTTGCCACAAACCCTGCCAATACCGGGTGGCGTTGCCGAGTCGCTCGGCCCCAGCCCTCCTGGCCAGGCCAGCAGTTCTCCCGGGGCTCCCGCGGGCTGTGGCACTGTCGGCCCTGCCCCCTTCTCCCCATCCGGCTTCGCCTCCTCCTGCCCGGTAAGTGCGCCGCCGGGCAGTCCCGCGCCTGGGGCTAGCCTGGGCGCGGGACAAATATACAAGGGGGAACCTGCAAGGACCCTTCCACCCCAACTTTTACTCAGAGAAACCAAGCCTGGAATTCTATGGTTGCTTAGCAGTAGTCACCAAGAGACTCTGTTTCTTAAAAGTACAGGTGCTACCTTTATCATTTTGGGGTTTTTTTACCTGCTACTTTTTTTTTTTTTAGAGCTCACGTTTTTCTGCAATCCTGGGGTGTTTTTTTGGGTTTTTAGAAAGTTCTGTTTTGCCCATTCACAGCTCTGGGAAGAGAGAAAGAGAGAAAGAGAAAGAAAGAAATCTCCCCCCCACCCCCGCCAGCTGCCCCATGGCCCAGCATGGCCACGGCAAAACTTCCCTCCCTACCCCCCAACTGTGCCAGCTGCCCCGTGGCCCAGTGCGGCCGCAGCAAAGCCTCCCTCCCTGCAGCCCGGCCCAACCCGGCAGAAGCCTTCTCCACTCCTTTCCCAGCCACACATAGGCTCTGGGAAGCCCAGAAAATGCCAGGGGAGGGGGTGAAAGGAAGACTAGGTGCTTCGCCTCCGGGGGCCGGATAAAAGCCTTCCGGGGGCTGGATCTGGCCCACGGGCTGCATGTTTGACACCCCTGGTTTAGACCCATAAATGTTAAATGTAATAGAATTGTATCCCTGTAAATCATTTCTAACATATGTGCTGGATAGGCTTACAAATGGTTGTATGATGTTTTTAAATTCTGGTGTGTTACAAAAGCTATTCTTCAAAGACCGAATGAAAGTGTGCAGTGCCTAAGGTCTTAATGCTTCTGAGAAACATTAAGAGAGGATTAATTTAATTTCAAATGAGTATTAGAATACCTTGGTGAATTCATTGTACTCTAGAATTCTGCTATTCATGTATTTAGATTATAGCTATTATCCTGTTATACCTCTGATAACGGGCTAATCTTTTACAAATGGAAATTGCAATCATAGGAATCACAATTACAACCTAGTTCATTCTATAGCTGAATGGATTAGTCATTGGATAGCTTTAACGATTTATAGAAAGAATTTTCTGCTAGTGTTTAACATGAACCTAAACTGTCGGGCAGATGAAAGGGTATTTTCTGGTTAGCTCTCCTCTACTGACCAGGGTACTTCCATTCCATCATGAATGTATTTGGCTAATTTGTAGTTGACTTCATAGGTTCTGACCTGAAAGGCCTTTAGAATGCTATGTAGAAGATGTTTATAGAGGAGTTAGTAGAGATTACATTGTGTTTCTGTCAGCTGTTTTTGAACTTCAATATATTTGATAGACTCCAAATTAATGTAAGATATGTTTTTAATGAATTGTTTGTAGTTATAGGGGTTTAACTATGTAGGGCAGCTGCCTGGGATCAATAACAGCTCCTTTATTAGTAAGCACCAAAGGAGCCCCATATTCCATAATCGTAGTGAGATACAGGAACGATATGTAATAGGGTTGCCAGGTCCACCCTATGGCCACCAGCAGGGAATGATGGGGAAGGGTTGCCAGATCTAGGTTGCAAAACTCTTGGAGATTTGGGGAAGGAGCCTAGGGAGGACAGGGACGTCAGTGGGGTACAATGTCACAGATGCCACTCTCCAAAGCATCCATTTTCTTCAGGGGAACTGATCTCTGTAGTCTGGAAATAAGCTGTAATTCTGAGAGATCCCCAGGTCTCCCATGGAGGCTGGCATCCCTGATATATAACAATACTACTGCAAAAAATATGAAACTAAGGCAAACAGAAAACAACAAATTATAATGGCTAAACTAGCGGTTAAATGCTTCTTGCCTGGGGGTGGTATCTTACTGACCCTCCTTTCAGCTGTATTCTCTTGAAAGTGATTTTCAGAACCTTCCTATTGATATTATACTGCTGCACTTCTTACTTTCCATTACATTCATTCTGGAGGTTACTTTCCTGACTTTTTTTCCTTGTGGAAGTATAAGGGGCACACCTTTCTCCTAATACTCTGCCACAAAAAGGGCTAGAGACTTTTTAAAAGTAAAAACTAGAAGTTCAGAGGAGCTAGTAGATAATGGCAGTCAAATCAAATCAAACTTTTATTGGTATAAATCTTTAAAACACTATATTCAGTTATTAAAATACAATCTTTGAACAGTAAGATACCAATAACCTAGTTAAAACCTCTGAGTCTTAAAGTGCTATATATTCAGTGATTAAAATCCAACCTTTGAACGATAGGATATCAATAAACTGGTTTAAACCTCTAACTCTTAAAGTGCTATGGAATCAGTTTGATAGAGTTTGACTCTGTGGAGGAGCTTGGTGCAGCGCTCCTAGAGAGGTTTCCAAGAATCTTGCAACCATCAATGTTGTGTGTGCGTTACTGTCTTTTAATAGGTAGCGCACTAGAGCCACATTTGTTTGGGCTGGGCTATCCTTAAGTAATGGTGACAGGAATTTTTCCCACGGGAGCACATAAAGATCGCAGTGTAGTAAAATGTGGGCTACTGATTCAGGTTGCCTCTTTGTGCAAACACAGAGCTTCTCTTTGTAAGGGATTTTGATGTATCTGCCTCTAGTCATTGCTGTTGGGAGTAAATTTAAGTGAGCCGGCATAGACTGGCGTCTTAACATTGGAGAGGTCAAATTTGAGAGGTAGTCTGGAAGCTTATCTCGAGCCGGATAAATGCCAAAAAGGAGTGGTGAACATGTTCTTGCTGCATTGGAGTATACAAACTGGCTTTCAATGTCTAGTATCCAGTAAATTGTTATGCAGTGCCAATTTTTAAAAAGGCTGAAAAATCTTTGTGGCAGGGGAATGCTAACTGTGGGTTTTCCCCCATGTTTTGTTGTTGTTGTTGTCGGATCTGGCCCGATGCTGCTTTGGTTTATACCCTGATTTCTGCACATATGTTTGTGCCTTTAGTTTTCACTTTGGCTATTTGTCTCCACGCCCCCTGCATTTTTTTCCATTTCTTTTGAGGCCACTTTTACCACAGTGTCTTTCTGGAAGCCAATTTTGAGCCAGCTTTTTCCTCCTGCATAATGTTTCTGTTGGTTTCTTTGTCCCAGTCACTCCCATCCACCTCCAGCCCACTGTTCAATGACTTGACTGTGGTGGTCAAGCCACTCCCTGTCCTCCCCCACCCCCGAACCTGAAGATGAGTGGTTTCTTTTTCTTGCTGTGCAGAGGAAGGCACTGGCAAACCACCTCTGTTAGTCTCTTGCCATGAAAACCCCAAAAGGGGTCGCCATGAGTCGGCTGCGACTTAAAGGCACTTTACACACACGCACAAAATATCAATATATTGCTGGAGCATTGTAACAATAGGCTTAGGAGGTTCTCTGAATTCCCAGCTTTTATTTTAAAATAAAGTAAGTCTCTAGCTGCTACCCTTGCAGAGATATGCCCTTTAACTTACATCTCAGTAACAGAAGAGACTAGTGACATACTTTTTAAAAAAACTGAAAGCCAGAAATTCAGAGAACCTCCTAAGATTATTGTTACAATTATCCAGTGATATATCGTTATTTTCACCAATGACACCACCAATAATGGCAGCACCCTTCCTTGAAAATCCTAGTTATTGAAGGCATGTGAGAACAAAAATAAACTGGCTCCACAACTGTGAAAATGCATGGGTGGGGCAGGCATGGGGAACAATGGTGCCCAAACCAATTCCAATACTTGTGGATTGACTTCCAAAAAAATCAGAAGCAAGTTGAGCATGTGGGAAAGCCCTGTGAGGGGCTGAGGCGAGGAAAGTGCAGGGAAAAGGAATATGTGCATTCTTTGTTGCTACTGGGAATGCTTCTACACTTGGAGGAGAAATAAAAGCTACATGGAGAATTGTTACTGTGTGAAAGCTTCTTTGGCTACATGACAATGTTACCAAGGGCAAATGAAACTAATGCAGAATAAGGGCTAATTTGCTAATAAATGTTTCATGTAAATGTTTCATGTAAAAGAAAGCGGTGAAGAGAAGATGGGGATGGGAAAGTCACAGGAAAACAATATGAATATGCATGTGCAATTGAAAACTCACACAATTGTTCAAGTTGCCAAACATTCAACCTGACATTTCTTGATCAAGGAATTTTATTATTATTAGAAAGTTGGACTGAACTTATATGGACTTACCTCTATATATACTCACCTATGTAAACATGTTTTTTTTCGTGATATTATAGGATATGAATGTATTCTCCAGTGAATGTACGGTATGTTGAATATATGGAAGAATTGTATTTTGACTTTGATTATAGAATTGGCTTGTTTATATATTTTGTTTTCTGTGTGATTTGGGTTTAAACATTCAACAATGGTCGTTACAACATGTGGGCAGCTTCTGAACTGAACCATCTCTGATCAGAACCTCAAAATTATCTCTTAAAAACCTACAGATTAAATTGAGATGGTATGGAGAAGAGTGTGCAATGATCAAGAGGGGCATGCATTATTAGAAAGGAATTTCAGATTGGAAGGAGGCCTTATACAAATAAAGAAGATAATGAAGCAGTAAAGAAATTTTAAACAACTTATGACAAAGAGAAAAACCCAACAGTTAAAACAGCTGTGGAGTGAATTAGAGTTGGCAACAATAGAATTTCAATAGAAATGTTGCTCAGTTTGGAATTTGGTATGCAAAGGGAAAAAGAAATTGTTGTCCAGATTATGACAGATGGGTGGGAAGGACTCTTTGAACTTGTATTTTATTTTAGAGCAGGAATTGTTGGGTCAATTACACTGTCACTAGATTCCCTGAACTGAATGCAATGGATTTATGGCCATTTATGGCCATCAACTTCTATCAAAGGTAAAAAGATTAATTCAGGTTTTTATGAAAATGAAGCTCCCAGGTAATATATCATTCCTCCTGAAATATTTTTGAAGGTTGGTTCTTGTAGGTTATCTGGGCTGTGTGATCGTGGTCTTGGTATTTTCTTTCCTGACGTTTCGCCAGCAGCTGTGGCAGGCATCTTCAGAGGAGTAACACTGAAGGACAGTGTCTCTCAGTGTCAAGAGTGTAGGAAGAGTAATATATAGTCAGAAAGGGGTTGGGTTTGAGCTGAGTCATTGTCCTGCAAAAAGTATCAAAGGTAATGTGCTAATCTTTTGATACTTTTTGCAGGACAATGACTCAGCTCAAACCCAAACCCTTTCTGACTATATATTACTCTTCCTACACACTTGACACTGAGAGACACTGTCCTTCAGTGTTACTCCTCTGAAGATGCCTGCCACAGCTGCTGGCGAAATGTCAGGAAAGAAAATACCAAGACCACAGTCACACAGCCCGGATAACCTACAAGAACCAATGAACTCTGACCGTGAAAGCCTTCAAAACTATTTTTGAAGGTATTTGTGATTTTTTTAAAAAAATGTTCTTCACTGCTGTGCACCCATACTGGCAAAATGCTTTACGTATGTAAATCCCCAGAAGATGGAAAAACAATATTATTGAACATATCTTTAAAAGGTGGGAGGGGAGAATGATGATCCCATTAATTACCATCTGATAATGTGCTAGATGTGCCATCAGACTTTATGTATGCTTTAATCTGTCCTGGTTGGCAGACTTCCATTCAGGCAGATTTCAATGATGTACAGTGCAATCCTATACAGTCATTCCAGCCAAAACATACGAAAATCTGTGGGTTTAAACTGAAGGAATGCACTGTTAATTTTTGTGGAGCAAGGAGGCTTTAGAGCAGAGCATAATATGTTAAAGCTATGCATTAAACTACTTGAGAAGTAAATACATAAAAGACAGCTTTATGTGGCTGTCAGATCTCACTGCATCATTCTCTGGGCACAATTGAGATGAATTATTGGTCATACCATGGAAAATTGAAGGTTATTTCTTTTAATCAGAACCCTCTATTGGAATAGATCTATGAGGCAGGATAGAAATAGAGGACAAGCTCTGAGGTAATATCTACTATTGGGGAATTGAGAGAGAGAAATTATTAGCTCTCTTTAATTCTTTTATTATCTAAGTAACCTGGTTGAGGAAGTAGAAGTAGTAGTTTACTTCTCTGTGTCAGGTGCATCACACAAAGGGTCTGTTTAGTTGTATGCTGAAGATTGGTCCTCTTGTCACCTGTGCAAATTATACTCTTTTTTGAGAGCTGTGTTGGATTCAAAGAACTGTGAACAGAAGCTCCACTTGCAGAATGGCTCATTCACCCCTCCCTCTTTTTTCTGCATCTCCATGCCCCCCTTGGTCACAGCAGGGGTTGCAGGTCAAGTGGAATATCCATAGAAACCATGGACCTTGCCTTTTGCAAACTGAAAGTGTCTTCTGTTCATGCAGGTGCCTCTTGGGGTTCAACTGCAACAAGGCATTTGTTATAGGAAATGGCTAAATAGCTTTACCAAGCTGACATGAATGTATTTCGTGCCTTAAATAGACACTCCATGGCCCTCAAATTGAACAAGCACGCGCCCTTAAACCTTTTGGGTATTTGATTTCCAAAAAGACATCTGAAACTGTCACTTTGGTCATTTAAGGTAATGGACCTTAAACCACTTGAATAGCTTTGTGAAAATTTTATTATATGCAGGCAGAATGACAAAATCTTCAAAATAAAAAAATAGTTATAGTTGCACGTGTTAATTTAAATACATTTGAAACACTCATTACTTAACATTAACAAGGAGCTGAATCAGCTGTAGCTGGATAGCAACAAATACACTCATGTGAATTTTGTGCAGAGTACTCTTCTTGCGAAGGCACTCAAAATAACTGGCTAAAATGCTGATGCACTTCATTGTATACTATATTCATCTAGCATTTAACTTCTTTCCTCCGTATTCATTTTTATATTGTATATGCGAGTGACTATGTTAACCTAGATGAAAAAATTTGGATAAAGACTATCTATATACTGGTACATGAAAAAATTGTGACTTTTATCCTACCACTCCTTTTTTAGCAAAGGTTAAAGTCTCCCATCTTAAGGAGCCATACTCATGCAGCATGGTTTCTGCTGTATGGTGACATACTTATAAGAACATGCAAGATGGAGGTTCCACAGCTGTAAAGGAACTGAGAAATCTAGCTATTTGAACATAATATCATCTTAAAGATCATTATATAAGTAGTTTGCAAATGCGATTGGTTGTACCTAAAGACTGTTTGGACCTACTGCTGAATGGACCAGATACCCTTGATTTCTTCCAGTTTACTTCAAGGAATTTTACTCAAGTTTACTTCAAGGAATTTTACTCAAAGTTCCTTTTTTCTTTCTCCATTTGTCTTCTTTATTTTGTCATTACTTCATCTTCCTTATGCTATAGCTTCTTTAAAATGTGCTAAGGATGCTGCTGTGCTAGGTCATCTTGATCTCAGCTGCATATTTATTCAACAAGCATACATTATGGTTTTAACCATTTTCCCATTTCTCACATTTTTCAAAATATATGAATGTGAGAAGGATGAGGGCGTGTGTGTATATGCCAATGGCAGAAGTAGCATTTTTGCTAAAGTTATGTTACAAATAGACAGATTATTCATAAGAGAAATATCGGTGCCTATTCAGAGTTCTACCAAATAACATTTAAAACACTACTGTGTTTATATTTCATATAAAAATGTCACCCAATTCTATCTTTGCATTTTTATTTGGAGTATGGCTAAAACTTTGAAGAATAAAAGAAGCAAAGACCGTACCAACACTGACAGCTGAACAATTTTTTTACTGGTGCTTTAAAATCATTTCAACAGTGGAATTATAACTATCATGCAGAGCAGAGCCACCGATGAATCAGGTTCTCTTCCGAGGGAGACTGGTGCAATCCTAAACATAGTTATAATTTTGGTGTATAACTGTGCTTAAGATTGCACTCTTAGGGCTCAACTACATGACAGTGCCTGTATGTTTTCCCTGTGGGACACACAGTGGCTTTCTGGGGCCATTTCAAGTTAGAAAAATGGAAAGCGATTCTTTAAACTCTCTTCCCCTGCTCCAAATCTAGATCCCCATTCACATGATTTTTCGGGGAGGGGGTGCTCTGTTCACAGAACTCCGTGCATTCTGCACAGTTATACCATTACAAGCCTTTTCATGTGTTATTTTGGCAAAGAATGAATGTGTCTGTGGGGGGGAGAGCAATGGGATCCCAGTAGCAGTCTGCCTCTATCCTTGACTTAGATCCCACAAAGATTTCCACAGACACAAGGAAGGGTGAATTTAACCAATTCCTCCTCCTGCGAGAGACCCCTGATTCCCTCCCAAGCTATTCCTGGGGGTCCCCCACCCCCCAAGAGCAGCATTTTGGGGGTTGCTGTGGGAGAAAGAAATCAGCAGAAATAACTCTCTTCTTTGTGCCTGTGGAAGTTTATATGGGATCCAACCCACTGGAATGAGTGTATAGAACATGTGTGCAAACAGCTCTCTCTATGTGATTGAGAACTAGGGTAGATTCAGTGTTCTTGAATGCATGAAGAGAGCTGTACTCATATATACATGTACATGCATAGGCTCTTTACTCTTGTTTGAGTAAAAATGCACAGGTTGGGGACAGAGTTAGCCACCATGACGCTACTCCTCCCCATCCCCAGTGTTTGGAGAACATCTGGTAAATATCATCACCAGTGAAAACCTTTTGTTATTGATGATGCCTGAACAGAGTACATGTGGCTAAAGGGATTGTGGACATGCTTACTGGTGTAGATGTGAAATTGTAAGTAGTGTATCTGAAATAAATCTAAAACAAGTATTTGAATTTGTATAGCACCACAACAAATCTGAAGGATGTGAGTTTTATTTTTTATTTCAGTGCACTGAATTTGAAGCAGACTTCAAATTTTGAGGCACTCCTAGGAGTTAATTTGCCATATATAATATTATATAAATGTATTAAACATATTTGTGTATGAAATTGTATTTTCTCATCCATTCAGGGGAGCTACATCTATTGTGTACAGATGCAGGCAGAAGGGAACACAGAAACCCTATGCTGTCAAAATCTTGAAGAAAACTGTAAGTATCATTTTCCTACCTTTAGCTAGAGTTATGTTGTACAGGATTAATTATAAAATACAGATTTATTCATTTTGCTTACTCCACAGTTCCATAGATTCTTCTGCTTCCCTTGGTTGAAACAATGGATAAATGGAGCGAATCTGTTCCCGGAGGCTTGCTATGCAGCCATTCATCTTTTGTACGAGTAGTGTTCTATCTGTGTTCTTGTGTATGTTGTAAAATGACCATAGTACAGTGGTTCTCAACCTAGGGGTCGGGACCCCCAAGGGGGTCGCAAAGTGTTTTCTGGGGGGTCGCCGCCACTGTCCTGGGATAGCTCCTATCCCAGGCTGTCCAGGACTAACCCAGACGCCCTGTAACCCTGATCTGTCCGCGAGGGCAGGGAAGACCCCAAGCAGAGAGGCGAGGAACTGGCCGACCGACAGCCGGAAGGAGCCAGGCTGCAGAGACGCGGCGGTGCGCCGTCGCACACCAGCTATAGCCCTGCCGCCCAGCTGAGAGGCGGGCGGGCCAGCCCTGGGCGCGGTCGCACCTGCGCCGGGAGGATGACGCGGCAGGATGTGTGGGAGGCCGAGGAAGCTTCCCTGGCTCGGCCAGTTCAGGTCTCGGAGGAGAAGAGGGCGGTCCCCCTTGAGGCCGCTACAGCCACGTTGTTTTTACTTTTAGCCACGCTTGGGTGGGGTGGGAGCTTCAGCCTGGAATCCAAGTGTGCATGTCTGTAGTGTTGCTTCGCTTTTCTGCCCTGAGTCATCAGTTCCGCTCTGTCCTGAGTCATCAGTTCCGCTCTGCGCTGAGTCATCAGTTCCGCTCTGGCAAGGCCAAGGGGGAGAGAGTCGAGGTGCATGCGCAGTTCAGGATTTCCCCCTCGAGCACGCAGGTTCGGTGAGGTGCAGAAGGAGCGGTGACTGGCGGAGGGGAGAAAAAGGCACGAAAAGTCTGAACGGGATAAGCGGACCTCAGCTCTTTTCTGGCCCTTCGCTCTCGTGAGGTGATTAAACAGAGCTCCACTTTGAGGGATAACTGCAGTTCTGTGCACAAGCAGAGTCCCAGTCACAAGAGAGGGGGTTTCCTCGCGAGAGCCCCGGCCTGCTTGGAAGAATTTTTGGGGAGAGAGGGGAGGACAAGGAACGCAGTGCATGGTCAGAGGCACTATTTCCTCCGTGCCAGGAAAGGTTGCCTCGCCACACAGTCACAGCCGCTATGCAACAGGTGGTAGTACCGTTTGCTTGTTTGTTTTAAACTTTAACATTTAAAGTAATTATATATATGGATACCCTGGACTGCCAAAAAAAAACAAATGTGTTTTCTTTATCCTATTGAAAATGTCATTTATGCAAATTTATGCAAATGTATGCAAATGTGACGAGGGTCGCAGGTTACTTGGCAATTATAAAGGGGGGTCGCGACTCGGGAAAAAAGGTTGAGAACCACTGCCATAGGAGAACATGAGTAGGACCTATAGTTTGATGACAGGATAAGGTCCTGCTGAGAAAAAAGAACCATGAGTCGAGAAAGAGATGTTCTGCAACTTGATCCCTATATCACAAAGGTTTTCTGGCTTGAGGGATGGCAGGATCTGTTATACAGAAACTGGAGCTACTGTTCAGGAATGAATGCAAGGTAGTGGAAGGATCTTCACCAAGATCATGTATAACAGGTCTGTTTAAGCACAAGAAGGGTATAATGCTATAGCCCTTGTAACTGTAAAACTGCAGTCTTTTCATAAGTCCCATGCCAGGATACTGCCAATGGCTTTGGGCAAAGGCACTATTTCTGCCTTTGGGACGAGATACTACAATCCCAGGATTTCAAAAGGCTAGAGTTTTATAATTTATTTATTTAGCTATTTATATCCTACTTTCCTCCCCAATGTGGACCCAAAGCAGCTTATAACATTCTCTTCTCTCATTCATTTTACTCTCACAACAATCTTGTGAGGTAGGTTAGAGAAAGTGACTGGCCCAAGGTCCTCCAGCAAGCTTCCATAGCAGAATGGTGAAATTTAAACCTGGATTTTTTAGAGAACATCTATGTTATTAATTAATCTTATTAATGAATTTTATTAATTCATCAGCATCTTTGGCTCTAGTATATTGGTGATTGCAATAAAAAAACCTGACCAGGCATTGCAAAAGACAAAAGAGACCCCCTCACCTCTGCAGGAGTTTATCGTATACCTTGCAGTTGTGGACAAGTTTACATCGGGACCACAAAACGCAGCATACAAACAAGGATAAAAGAACATGAAAGATACTGCAGACTTGGCCAACCTGAGAAATCAGCAGTGGCTGAACATGGACTGACCCAAACAGGACACAGGGTCTTATTCCAAAACACTGAAAAACTGGACAATTCTACCAACTATTTTGTCAGATTGCACAGAGAAGCCATTGAAATTCATAAACATCAGCACAACTTTAACAGAAAAGAAGAGAGTTTAAGAATGAATAAGGCTTGGCTTCCTGTCCTGAAAACCTCCAGACTAACAAAGACTACAGTCCACAATAGCCATGCGGATTAGCCTTGGATTCCACATGTTAACAGATCACTTCAGGATACAATGGTTCCACATTAACATACCACACCCTCATTAGCACATTATCTTGATTCTTACAGGACAATGATTTGCACATTACCTTTAATACTTTGCAGGACAATGACTCAGCTCAAACCCAACCCCCTTCTGACTATATATTACTCTTCCTACACACTTGACACTGAGAGACACTGTCCTTCAGTGTTACTCCTCTGAAGATGCCTGCCACAGCTGCTGGCGAAACGTCAGGAAAGAAAATACGAAGACCACGGTTACACAGCCCGGATAACTGCAAGAACCAATGAACTCTGACCGTGAAAGCCTTCGACAGTATTTTAATTTCCTAACTTGCCACTAACAGCCCATTCCTCACCTTTTAGTGGCTGGGGACAGTGTAGCCAAGGCACTGCCACGGCGCCTCCAAACCCATTTGTCAGCCGCCAAAAGGTTTTAAAAAGGCCTTTCAGCGGCTTTTTAAATTTTAAATGGGGCATTTTGCCCCCATTGAGAAGAGCGAGGCTGTGCCTGCAAAAAAGCAAGTTGCAGCAACACCATTCTCCCTGCTGGCGTGCTGGGCTGAAAGGGAACAAAGGGCCTACTGGCAGCTCTGCCCCCCGCATGCCCCAGGAACGCCCCCCGGGATGCTGGCATGGGCCTTTGTGTCAGTGGGATTCCAGTGGGAGGCCCAGCTGGCATCACTAGGTGGTGCTGCTGCGGCAGCGCCGGGAGGATGGCATCCAAGCCTCCCTGCCGGCGTCTGACCCATCCTGGACAGTGTAAGTAATGCCAGTGCAGGGGGCCCGAACGCCCCTTCCCGGCCTCCAAAGGACTTTCGTCCTTGGAGGTCAGGAATGGGCTATTAGGCTAATAATGTTGACACAGAACACAGATTTCTCACCCCCACTCAGCTCTCTTCCCTCACACACACACCCCAACTCTCTCTCCCACAAAGCTGCTCTGAACCAATCAGTCAACTGCGTCCCCTGAAGCACAGCTACCATCCAGTCATAACACACTTCATTCACCCATCCAGCCCCCATCTTTCTTACTCTACAGGTCTGCATTTTAAATGGCATCAACATACATACGAAACTCCACATTAAAACCTAGAAATAAAACACACCCAAAATACTTACCAACTGAAAATATCACAAGTTGATTGAAAGCTGCTGAGACACATTATAAGTTGGAAGCATGATTGGGTTTTTCATGTCTTTTAGATGTGGGAAAATTCTCTTTCAAATTCTATTGCTTGTTCCAACAACAAAAATTGTTAATTACTACAAATTATTATAATAATTCATGTGGCTTTTCTTCTGATAAGAAACTTACATGTATCTAGACAGCTAGAGAAAATTCTTAGAAAGGGTTCATCTGAGGAATGAGTTTGAATGACCAATCTCATTTGATAGATGCTGTGGAAGTACTTCAAATCCAAATTTTGGTGTTAAGGCTAGCCAATGTAGCCAATGTAGCCATAAACCACTTCTGCTTATGTGTAGGATTGTTAATTTCCACTACAAATCAGTTAATGGAAGGCACTAATATACCTTGTTTATACACAATATATTGAAAATTGTGTATTATGAGTTAGATTCAAGCCCAGTAGCACCTTAAAGAACCAACAAGATTTTTGGGGTATAAGTTTTCAAAAGTGAAAGCTCCTTTTGTCAAATATGTATTATGGCAAGTTTTCTGGGTGCTGAGCATTTTATGGTATTTTTAAAATAGCAGGATTAAAAATTCACAAGAAGTATAGTCAGGAGATTCCTCCAGAGTTGGTGATTGTATAAGTGCCTGAAAACACCTGAAAACAGCTGCTGTTATCTCAGCCTCATATTTAGGTTTGACAACGAGTTCAGATAAGTAAGGGCATTTTCAGTGCAATAAATGGAGCGGTGTGTGTGTAAAAGAGTCTGAGAATTTAATACAAAAGAACAATGAATTCAAGTAGATGGGGGGCCAAGCCATCTGTCTTTATTTTTGTCCTTAATTTAAGGTGTATCCAGGCAGCAGGCACCATTTGCGATCTATTTGTGTGTGTACATGGTAACATATATCTCAGTAGAGAAAAATAAGAGTCACAAAAGATGTAAGCACTCAAAAATAACTGACAAATCTTGAAGTACTTGAGGAGAAGGGAATAAGTTCAATTTGGGTATCACATTAATTGTCAAGAGAAAGACAATGGACTGTGTGTCCTAACCACCATTCTGCTGACAGAAGAGGGAGAAAGGGGTGTTTTCACCTGATTACCTTTCCCATTGCAATCTCCCAACCCCTGTGGCTTTTTCTCCTGTGAATGTACTCTTCCCTGGGTGGTGCCTCTTCACAGGTCACAGGAAGCTGCTTAGGATGGAGAGGTGGGGAGAGATTTGCTTTCACTAGTGGAGTAGCCATAGAATACAACTAATTGACATTACTATTGACAAAGTAGGCCTTTTCAGGTGTCACGTTTGACCACATAGATGGGGAGAACATGCTGCACATGTAGTCACGCATGGGAGAGCAAAGTGCATATTTTCCAGCTTCAGATCACAGAAACCAGAACTGAGATTGCATTCCCCCTGTCAGACAAAATGCATATTGGCAGGACACATGTAGTCAAACATAATGACTGAAAAGGGCAAATGCTATTGAAAATTAAACAATGCTTTGAATTATTAGAAAAAGGTTAACAAATAATCATGAAAATATCATATAGGTGTCCTATCTGTCTGTCTAAGATAATGTGTGTAGGTCTAACCACTTCATCTTAAAAAAACAACAGAATTTCTTGACATGGGAAAAGGCAGGTTAGGTTATGAAAAGTTTTATGGGAAAAAGTCTAAACAAATTAAGGCTGCTCATGTTGGAGAATGGTGATTATTAGTTCTTCTAGAATAGTTTCTTGAATGACCAATTATTGTTCAGCATATTCAATATCAGCCAGGCGCATGCTTTAAAGAAATGTATGGTGCTCTTTTTCATCTATTCAATTTAGGAGGAGCAAGGAGAATGGCATGATTCAGACTACAATTCAGATCTGCTTGGGATTACCCTGTTGGTTAGATTTGGGGACTGAACTGGTCTGGATAAATGAGTTGCTGTTTTCTGAATTGTACTGTATAGCCCGAATTCTCCAGTTTCTTAGTCTGTATGCTTTGTGTGATGTCCCTCATAATAAAAAGGAACATGGAGCTAATTAGACACTCCAAAAATGGGAGGGTATCAATAGAAGCTGTTTGTTTCTCTAAAGATGAAAAGTACTGGAATATACATGAATATGTTGCTGTTTTGAAGAGAGAGTGGGCATGGGATGCATCCATAATAGGTTGTTAAACCACTAATACAATTTAGAGTTCCATGTTTTGAGAATTCATAGCTCAGATTTTGATACTAAACTGGTTCATGTGTTTGGAAGATCTTTCACACATTGAATTTCCCCTGGTGAGGAGCTAGAGAATATATTGCACTTTAGTAGCGTAGCACACTACAATAAATCAGCTCTGCTCTTTTTTACTGACTGTTGATTTTCTGTTCCATGTTACCTGAGTGTGATCTTCTGCAGTGCTACAGTGAACTCAAATATTCCTTAGTATCTGGTTTTTAGTAAGGTGCACAAAGAGTTGTGTTCACTTATGTTAAACTGCATATTTGCTGCCATTGTCACCTTCACTACTACTGCTCTAGTGACATTTTTTCCCTTTAAATTATTGCAACCTTTTAGTCCTTGTTTAATACCAGGGATGAATGGGATGATATTGTATCCCTACTGGGAATGAGGATTTCAGGCCTACATTAGTCATGTGGTTCTTGTCCACAGTCTTGTGATTGTACTTTTTGTGAACATTTTCTGTATCTTTCAAAATGTCCCTCAGCAAATCGCTGAAAAAGGAACACTTCAGTGCCGCTGAACATATTTTGCAACCTCACCCCTTTTGGTATTGAACCAATTTTTAAATTTATTTATTTATTTACGGTATTTATAATCTGCCTTTCTTACTGGGACTCAAGGCAAATTACACAGTGTAAATCAATATAATCAACAGGATGGGATGTTCAATAAACAGTCAGATTATCAGTTCATTGTCAGAGCTCTAAATTTCTGTTTGGAATAACCTGAATGAAGGTATATCTGCCTTTATCCCACCCATCCTCCCAGGAGCTTAAGGCAGTGCGCACCATTCTCACCCCTTCTGGTTTTAACTGGTGATTTCTGATGCCTGCAGTGCTGAGATTCCATTTTCCCAATTAACACATTCTTTGAACAGGATTTTTAACAGACCATCTTAACGCTGGCAGGATCTAGAGATGCGCACAGCTTGTTCACAGCACCAGTAACACAGAACAGTCTTAAATAGTTTGTTAATGTGACTGATATTCAGAGAATTGTCTTCTTTGGGGCCCCAGATCCCTTTATACAAAGATAGATATTTTTTTTTAGCATACACCCCTCCCCCTAATACCAAAGTCTGTTCAAAAAAGTTAGTGACTGCCCTGATTAATCTGTAAAAGTGTACCAGATAATTTCACTTGTGAAGGAATGGACTTGCAAGCCCTTCCCTGTTCCTTCTGGACTCTTGGAAGGTTGGACGAGCACCATGGCTACTCCAAGTCTCTGCTTGGTGCTGTCCCTTCCCTTCATTCCCCAAGTGTGCCAGTTACAAACTGGGTAACCACCAACTACCACTAATGACTCTTAGGAGTATCTCCTGCCAGATGGAGTTATACGCCTAACACTATGTACCTGTGTTGTTGTCCAGAAACCTTGCCTAGTTGCTGCACCTTCTGCTTTCCTCCTACAATCAAGTGCAGGAGTGATCTATTGCAACTTCAGGGTGGGGAACCTTTTTCCTGCCAAGGGCCATTCGCACAATTATAACATCTTTCAGGGGCCATACCAGGTGTAGATCTCCTGTGGGGGGAGGAGAGGCTAGGGTTGCCAGGTCTCCAGCCACCACCAGGAGGTTGGCAACCCCAGGGGAGGCCACCCAGAGAAGGCCTGCAGGGCGCCCCCACTCCCCACTCCCAGGTGGGAGGGCAGCCAGCGGTGGGCCCCAGAAAACGAGGCGCCAGGGGGGCGCAGCCCACAGCCGACTGGCAAGGGAGGAAGGAAAACAGAGAAAGAGGAAAAGGGAGGGAGGGAGAAAGAGAGAGAAAGGGAGAAAGAAATGGAGAGAGGGGAAGAAAGAAAGAAAAGGATGGAAGAAAAGAAAAAAAAGGACAGAGGAAGACAAAGAAAGAGACAGAAAAAGAGGGAGGAAGAGAAGGAGAGAAAGAGTGACAGAAAAAGAGGAAGAGAGAAAAGCCTCCCTCCCCCCCACACACACACCCATGCATGCCGGCCTGCGTGACCGGGCCCCAGCCACCCCACCTCCCCCCCCACACACACACACACACCCGGCGGTGCACGGAGCACCAAGCAACCGGGCCCCAGTCTCCGTGCACTCCCCCCCAGAGTCCATAAAAGCCCCCCCCCCAGCCCAATCGGCTCCCGCATGCATGCTCTGCCGCCGGGAGCCGCTGGCCTCTCCCCCCTCCCACTGCTCAACAGTCGACAGGCAGCGAGAGGGGCTTACAATGTGCCGCAGCGTTCCTGCACGCCGCAGCTGTAGGGGGCAGCCTTGGGGGAAGAGTCCCCTTCCCCTCTCGCCGACCAACAACCAACAGTCGGTGAGAGGAGGTCCAAAGGGTGCTATAAGGGCGCTGTAAGCCGTGGCCCCAGGAACACCCTTGGGGAGGGCCGCCCTGCGCCCCGCCTCCGCGGCAGGGTTCCGGAACTCCCGAGGGCCACAAAAAATGTCCTCGGGGGCCGCATACGGCCCCCGGGCCTGAGGTTCCCCACCCCAGTTTTAGAGCTATCGTACTCCAAGGATGGCAAGCGTTTCTATTGCCCCTCCCCATTAACATACTTCAGATTGCCAGACTGAATATGTGTGGTGAATTTCCAAAGATCAGTCTTAGAGAGCTCAAAATATTAAGAAGTTTAATAAAAGAATAAAATTGGTTCTTGTAGGTTATCCGGGCTGTGTAACCGTGGTCTTGGAATTTTCTTTCCTGACGTTTCGCCAGCAACTGTGGCAGGCATCTTCAGTGTTACTACTCTGAAGATGCCTGCCACAGTTGCTGGCGAAACGTCAGGAAAGAAAATTCCAAGACCACGGTTACACAGCCCGGATAACCTACAAGAACCAATGAACTCTGACCGTGAAAGCCTTCGACAATAAAAGAATAAAAGACAGCATATATTTTGTTCAAGCTTTTGGTCTTAGCAAGGGAACAAAGAAAAGGTGAAAATACAGAGACCTCTTTCCCTTCTCTAGGTACTTCCTAAATGATGTTTGGTTTAGGATATGCAAGCTTTACTTGAAGTTGCAATAAGTTAAATTTTATCATTACCCTAGATCTCCAGGTTGGGACATCTCTCCATTATCCCCTACTTGATGGACAAGATGGAGTCATTTGGTGAAAGCTTAAACCACCACAGCTTGTGTGCACCCAAAGAACTGTCCAAAATGGAAAAAAAACCCTTCTTCGTTTTCATTGTTGTTATAACCTGTCTTTCTCCCCTCCCCCTTTGGGATGGCCTTCCTGTCCCTAAAGAAAAGTGTCACTTTCGTCTTCCCAGCTTTATGGCTCTTTGATTTATCAGCAGGGGGTGAAGTACCAAGCCATTAGCATAAGTAAGAGCTTGAGTGCTCTGTGCTGGGAGCATGATGGTTCCTATCTCCTACCCCTCTCCCTTCTGCCAACTAACATCCTGCAACAGGGCAGTCACTCACAATAACTGGGATGAATTCTTGGGTGGAAGGTGTTTCTCCACAACACTTGCATATTTTAAGGGTTGCAGTTGTACGTATTCAATATGAAGACATAGTAGCTTCGTTCTGAGCCTAGTATTCCTTTACAAATATTGTGAGATACCCTTCTGGTCATTGGTTCTTACCTTTCCCTCTGGGAAAAAAATGGTCTAGTTGAGCAGCATTCCCTCTAGCAACTGGCAGTAAAAGTGCTCAAAATGCTAATCCATTAATCCGGATATACTTTCCAATGATGGTTTCTCCATGGTTTTTTTTTCATGACTTCATATGTAGTGCTATGTTTCCCCTAAGTCTCATTCTTGAATAGTGTTATGGTATCAGCACAGACTTAATGAGCAAGGAGCACTTCACCGTGGGTAAAATAAGTGTTAACACTTATTAATAAGTGTTAATAAATAAATGCCCATTAATAAAAAATGTAAAATCCAGCACAGAGTTCCCCATACGGGGAGAGATAAAGAGAACATGCATCTTTCTCAGGAAATAATATAGTAAACCTTTTCTAAAAAAGGATGTGGCTTTGCTGTAGGGACAGCGTATAATTGCTTGTATTTTAGATCCATAGTACTTTAAAAGAAGAAAAATATTTAATACTTATGCAGAATAGCAGGGAAGCACAGGGAAGAAAGCTCTGTCCCCAATTAAAAATTACATGTTTTTGAAAGCCCAGATTAGCCTGGGCATTATATGACTTCTCATTAGTGATATATTGGGCACCCTCCAGGGAGTATATGCAGTACTGATACACTTGGAGGATTTTAATATCAGTGGGAGGTGAGAGGAGAATCGTTTAACCAGTAGTACCAAATGAGATTTTGAGGAGAATATGTATGTCTGGGGGTGGGGGAAGATGTATGCTGTCATCACTGTAGAGGGGTCTTTCCAGAGAACAGCAAGAAATACATTTTTCCCCTAGTGCTAAACTAGCACAACCAGTTTTCAATGGTCAAATTGTGTGTTATGTTCAGTCCACATTATGTAGTCCCATTGCAAGAACCAAAATAGCTTCTATCTATACACACTGCATGAACTCACCATATAAAATGCAGTAATGCAAAACAACAACACTTATGGTGTGGGGGAGATATGTGAAGCAGAGAATGAATGGTGGGTCCCTAAAAATTTCACTGTATCTTACTTACCTCAAATCCACAGGGAATGATGGCATAGGTATGGGGGGAACAAAATAACTGTACATTTTGTTACTATTAATGTCTCAGACAATATTGAATAGTTGCCCACACAATAGCAATCACAATAGCAATGGCCACAGATTTTTCTGTGTAAAAGATACTGTAGGGGATCCAAAGGTACCTTTGCACAAGTGAAAGTCTCATTGACTCAAGCAAGATTGGTGGGTGTTGAATAGCTCCACAGCTTTCTCACTTGAGCTGAAGCCTCCCATGCTGCATCCCTAATTGCTGGGGTGGAGGGCTCTAATTCTCAGGAGCAGCTTTTTGGTTGATGCAGGAGGCAGCATAAGGCATGGAGAGGCAGGAAAGAGTTGTCTCACGAGCAGAGCTCCACTCATGGTTCTTTGAACCTAAACCATTGTGTTTTGAATGTTTGGAAAATGGGGTCTTTCTTGAGACATATCCTGATCTCATGCAACATTCATCAAGCTTGCACTTTCATTGCATGAAAGACCCTTATATTTAAGGTGGTTTGGTCCAACTATGATGAAATCCTTTCATATCTAAGAATTCTAGTCTAATGAGTCTTTACATTGCAACTTTTGAGTGGTGCATATGCAGTTGACTATAAAACAGCATATATTCTCATATTTTAGAAAGGATAGAGGCATCCAGTAGAGTTCACTGATTAATTTGTTTGCTTGTTTGTTTGTTTGTTTTATTATGTTCATAGATGTCTGTCTAGGGGTGGCAGCAAAGTTTGCTTTTTGCCAGCTGTCTTGCATTTTGTTGTCCCTAAATAGAGGTAGACAGAGGCTGGTCAACAATAAACTCTTATTATAATCTGTGCCAGATTCAAAGAACTCCCTCATGTATAATCATACACATGCCATCATAGCAGCATTGGAGCAGCTTCACTGATATGCAGTACATAAGTAAATACTCTCAGGCAGTCCTTCCCAACACAAAGTCAGACAACAATTCATCCCCAAAAAGCAGTCAGGATTAGTGCAGAAAGAAAGCCAACAATATATCATTACAATAACTTTGAATCAGCTTGCTGGATCTAAACCATATTCTGATTGTTTACAATAGTACAAGGGAATTGTACAAAGATTTATAATTTGTTAAGCATATTTTATTATTTTATTAATTCATGTATACCCTGCCTTTCTCTCCAATGGGGACCCAAAGTGGCTTGCATCATTCTCCTCTCCTCCTCTTTATCCTCACAACAACCCTGTGAGGTTCGCTACGCATAGAGTGTGACTGGCCCAAGGTCACCCTACAAGCTTCTATGGCATGTGTGGGGATTTGAACCTGAGTCTCCCAGATACTCGTAACGACCACACCACACTGGCTTTCATATGGGAACATTAGTAGTGGCATTGAATACTTTCCTGTGTATTACTTTTCATTATATTAGATTAAGCTTCCAATTTTTAGGAACTGAAACACTGTATGAGATACCAACAACCATTTACAAATAGTTAGAGTAGTCAGCAAGATGTGAAAAGTTCACACAAGGTACAGTGGTTATGCTTATTGTGTAAAAGTGGATAAATGAGCATATTTTATACAAGTTTGGTTGGATTCTTACAGTGCATTCCTGAGATGCGCCGGAGTCCAGGGCAAAAGTCCTTTAGGAGGCCAGGTGTTAATGGCCCCAACTTAAGCCAGCGTTAGTGGCCCCAAAGCCGGCGGGAAGGCTCGGATGCCAGTCGCTGGCCACTGCTGGCAAAGGCTGTGCTGGCATTCTGGCAGGGGTTTCCCTGGCGTAACGGCGTCCCGGTAGGCATTCCCAGGGCGTTCTGGTGCCAGCCTGGGGGCGGGGCCGCCTTCAGGTGGCTTCCAAAGCCCTTTCGGGCCGGGAACACCCCTTTTTATTTTTGGTAAGATACATCACCTTTTAGGTGTATCTTTTAGGTATACACCTTTTAGGTATACAGTGGTGTATGGATTTTTTGCGCCGGGAGGAGGTTTCAGTGGCACCGAAACCTCCTTTGGAGGCAGCGCAGCCACATTGCCTCCTAAGCCCAGCGCAGGCATTCCGCATGGGAATGCACTGTTAGTTGCCTTCTGTCTGTTTTCAAAGATGCAAGATTTTTCCAGTTTTCCCCCCAATTCCCCCTCTTTCTGCATACCCCCATATTGCACTCCTTAGCTGTTCTTGAGGGGCCTCCAGCGCCCAGGAGTCACATGCCAAGGAGCACCAGAAGCTCCAGCCGAGAGGTTGCAAAGATCACAGTGCTAAGGACCCAACACACAAATTCACAGTGAGATAAATGAGTTGTATTTTCTTTTAGTAAGAGCTTCCGGGGCTTGCTGCAATCGATATATAATAAATTTCTACAAAAGGTTAACTCTATTATATAATCACAGACTGTTGGTTAATACCATTAGCTAAATAGTACGAATGCATTCATTGGGGCTAGTGAAAGGGGATTAAAAACCAAGTTTTTATTTGCTACAGTGTTTTGGTAATTTTTTTAAAAATATGTTGTTTCAGGCTTTGCCTGCTGAGGAGCTCTGTGTTACTCTAAAGAAGTTGTTCCAAGAACAGGTATTGCCTTATTCATGTATATTTAGTATTAGGAAGAGTATCAAGTGGCATCAGAAAAAAAATCTATTGCAGAGTATTATTTGCCCAGTTCAGTGATCCTTTGCAAACCTAGGAGCTCACATCTGTTTGCACAGCCCCTTGTAGAAGGACTTTCTCCACACTCTTAAGTGAAGTGAATACTATAGCTAGAATTCACATAGCAATAAGGAGAATACTGGCCCTTGAATTGTGATAACAACTTGATTGTAATGAGAGACTGCATTTCATTGAGCCTCTGATGTGACATATTCTCTTTTCTTATAAGCCCACAGAAAGGAATGGTACTTCTGCAGTGGCCAATATGTTGCATTCATTACCGTACTAGCTTTCATTATTCCAGATCTCACATTCTTTTATTTGCATATGCCTAATTTGTATTGTTACCATGATGCTGAAACATTTAAGGACAACAGCAATGATATTATTCTCCTAATTGGGGACCTACTAGGCAAAAAGACATGCATACAATTTACAGGTACAATCACATCTCTGAAACTTGAACTCCATTGTTTATATTGTACGTGTATATATATATTCATCCTCTGGTACCACTGAATGAAGGGTGGGAAATGCCTGATGGAATTTTGAGCACTTTGTGAACTGGAAGGGGGTGGGGAAGCCTGCGGGATGTTCATAGTATGGAGAAGCACTGTGTACTTTATGCTTTGCTTTGTCAGGTTGTGGGATGAATTCTACAGAGACATGCAATATTCATCTTAAGTGGAGATGCAAAGAAAAACAAGTCTACTGAAGCTTAACAAACAATGATACTTTTCCTATTCTTCCTTTCTTCTCTTTTGTTTACCCTCCAGGCACTTATTCCCTACTCTCTTATTATAGCTAGCTTGCTGGGGCTTTCGAGTGTGAAGGATACCTTACCTTATGAGAAACAGCAATCTTTCTCCCAAACATCTAAACAAGTGAAATAACATTCTGTCTTTGAGCATATTTCTAAAATTAACTTTCTAGAGTTGCAGAAAGAAAATCCTCTGTGGCATACTGGGATTAGAGGGTTACTGCTGTCTCCTAGAGAAGTAGCTTGCAGGCACTAATGTGTACTGGAAGGGAAGGGGTCCTAGCCCAATAAAACAAAGGGAAGTCTTTCTTTATGTACACCTTGCTTTGGTATCTTAAACCTAGATAATTTTCTCAGGCTGACAGACAAATTCAGGATGAGTTGTTGATGTTGTCATCCATATTGGGGTATCATGTTGTTCTCTGATCTGTCCAACACTTCTCAAAATTACCTCTCTTTCTGATTTCTCTAGAGTACCTGCAACATTTCCACTACTCAGGATTACTAACAAACTTCCTTTAACTGTTAGTTGCAGCCCCTTATACTCTCTGAATTCTGCTGTCAACTTATTGTCTTATAGAAATATACAGGTCAGAAGCATTTTGGGGGGAAGGGAAGTATCTTGCTTATCATAGTGGATTTTTGCAGTTTTCTTCATGCTAGTGTCAGTGAGACTGCACACAAATAAGAGGTACTTGGAAACAACATAGCTTTAAGAATGTGGTCATGCACTTCTAATGTTATGTGTGATTACCCTAAATCATGAATGTATAAATGGTAATGTTTGGCTTTAAAAATTATAATGCAATCTTAAGGGACGGTGATTGCGGCAGGCCCAGGGACAACACAGTCATGCTGCCTCAAACCCTGTGAAACGGCTGCACGCAGTTTCACAGGGCTGCGCCTCCATTTTTGCAGGCACAAGTTTGCACTGGCAAAAGGGAGTGTTCTCGGGGTGAAAGGGCTCAGAGAGCTGACTAAAGTCAGCCCGCCCCCGGGAACGCCCCTTTGGCTCTGACGCAAGCCCTTGCTGTGTGGGTCCCCAGCACCAGTGTAAGCGGCCCTGTGCCAGCATTAGTGCCCATTTAACTGGCGTAAGTGGCACTAACACAGGCTCAGGGGTCACACCAGCTCCTAAGGCCATTCAGCCTTCAGGATTGTTCTACCCATCTTACTAAATCAGACTTTTGTGCAGAGCTGGGAGGATCCCCTCCAGTCTGTTCTCAAAATATTTGGATGGATGTCAGCTTCTGGACAATATGCTAATTAAATAAACGGGTTGCCATAAGGTGGCTGCAATTTGATGGCACTTTACTCACACATAATCTGGGCCCTGAATTAGGACTGGTATACACTGGGGCCCATGCTGCCCCAGTGTGGGCTCCACTGCCCCCTTTTTCCTGTTTGTATGAGCACAGTGTCATAAAGGACAAAAGTGTGCATAGCAGCATCCTGAGATACTTAGTCCCCTTGCAGTCCTGGATTCTGTAAGCAGCGTCTAGGGTCTAATGCAAGTCCTACTACATAGCCCTCCCCTCTGAGTCCAAGTAAGTAAAGGGTGACGGAGGGAACTTTGCGGGCTCCAAATAGATCCACTTTGCATCATCTTGGCCTCTGCAGAGGCCTGGTTCTGATTCTGGATTCATACTGGCTTTCATGGGTTCCCCCTGAATCCAGAATCAGACCCAGGCCTCTGTGGAGGCCAAGATGATCCAAAGTGGATCTATTTGGAGCCCACAAAGTTCCCTCTGTCACCCTTTACTTACCATGGGGGCTCACTCCCATCATTAATCATGTTACTAGTACTTTTTAAATTATTAAGCCCTTTGCAGGATACATTTCCTCTTATTTATATAAAATGCTATTAGAAATTGGAATGGTACATAGATTATTTTTACATCATAATCTTACACCCTCAGCAGCTACTGTATCAACAGGTTTCATTCTTTATGAATTACAAATGTTCTTCAGCTGCCTTTGTAGCTGGAAAGTTTTTCTTAAGTTATAACTACACTGCTCTTATACTTTTGTTAATGAATTTTCTCATGATAATATATTGAAGGAGATTTCTTTCTTGATGTGTAATTTGGATGACTCAGAACCACTAAGTCAGTTTACCCTTTAACTGTAGAATGTTTGGCCTTGACAGAATTAATCAAATTTCAGTCTTAATTGTGTGTACGTTATTTGTATTTACCTCACTGAAATCTTTGGCTCTTTTTAAATAATTCTTTACAGCTTACAGCCTGCTCCTAAGCATATTTATTTACACTGAGACCTGCTGAGTCAATTGGTAATTACTTTCTAGTATATGTAATTAAGATTGCAGCAGTATTCAAACAAATGATGAACACTGACAGCAATTTAAAATATACTCTTCCTTTTAATTAGGTAGACAAGAAGATTGTTCGAACAGAAATAGGAGTTCTACTTCGACTTTCACATCCAAATATTGTAAGTTTGATATTTCTAAAGTACAAACTTAAACATTTGTATTTGCTTGTATGCCTTCAATACTGATGTAACACTTTAATGGTGTTAATTACTTTATTTTATTTCTGGCTGCCTTTCCACCCAATTCAGGATTTTCAAGGCAGCGAACATTAAAATGTCTAAAACATTCAAAAGCATTTAATATATATGTAAATAATTATAATATAAATGCATAAATACATAATATAAATGCATAAATAGAAACACATAAACTCATAAAAGCACATATAATGTCCTTTTTTTGCCATACAGAAGGACAGGAAAATACAGCAGAATCAAAAAGTGGAAGGAAAATGATGCAGTTACAAAGATGAATTATTCTTGTCTTTAACAACCAGATGAGAACAATGATTTCTTAATGCATTAATACACAGCTCTTCTTTTTGAACCAAGGGTTTCTTGAAGAGTCTTCGGCCTTTTATGCCTGGGTTGTTCCCATTGTGGTCATCCCCCAACTACTTCAGGGCTTTGTTTTAATTATACATGTATTTTCCAACCTTCAGAAATTGCCTTGCTCTCCCCTTGCGTTCCCCCCGCATTTTCAGGATGCTGTTTAACCCTGAATTTAAAGTCTGCCTCGATCCCAAATCGAAAGCCAGTCCTGTGCATACTTGTCACTTTGGTTTTTCTCTCCACACCATTCTTGCTTCTCCCTCCCACTTGTCTGTCCCCCTCCTCCAACTCCTCCCATTGAAGCCATTTGCAAGTGCACTCGGGAAAGAATAATGCTGGGATACCATGAGGCTGCTTATTTGGTCAGTTTCACAGAGAGTGTAGCTCAGTTTCAGATTGAACAGTTGAGAGATTATTTTCCTTTTATGGGAAATGCATAACACCTTGAAACAGCACTCATGGGAACATCGTTTCCCGGAAGAAAGCTCCTGCGCCACCACGAGCACCTCGCTGCAGTCCTATCCACCCTTGCCAAGAGGAAGCCACTCATCGTCTTCCAAAGTGAGTCTTTAAGGCATTGCCAGAAGCTGCTATTTGGGGCTGCAATGGACCACAAACTTCCTCTTCCAGAATGCGTGATGTGAAAGTAAGCCCCATTGACCTCAGGGTAGAAATGCATACACTGCATGGAGTGCAACCCTCCCCAGTCCCACACATATTTGCTTAGTAGTAAAAGGTCCCAGGGTTGAATGGGGCTTACTTCTAAGTAAGTGTACCTAGAGCAACATGTAAATCAGCCTGGATGTGGGCTTGTTAAACTCATTATTTAGAACATTTATTTATATTCGCATTTATAGTCCAGCCTCGTTCCCAGTCAAGCTGGGCTCAGAGCGGGTTTTGTAGGGCACCTTGTTGGCACAAAGAGAGGCTGCCCCCCGGTTCTTGCGCAGAGTCGCGATCCTGTGGTTTATGTGGTGCTGTTCTAAGCGGAACTTTCCTCATAGCCATTTGCAGAGGGTATCACTTGGATTCAAGCAGAGATTGTCTTCTAAGGGGCCGAGTGGTCGCCTGCCCTTTCTGCCCCTCCCGCTCATTCCATTCCAGCGCCTCAGTGCCTAAAGCAGGGGTGGGCAGAAAGGAACCGTACAGTGGGCCTTTGGCTGATGGCCTCCTCGGGTTGATCCCCTATTGGTTGCTGCACGTCTTGGGCCAACAAGCCAATGAAGGAATGCCAGAGGGGCTGGGTCTTGTTTGGAACCAGTGAGATACATCTTGGGTCCCCAGGCAAGGAGTACATGGGCTTGGGGTCCTTTAGCACACATTAATGCATTTGGTTTATGACCCCTGTATTGAGGTAGCCAGAAACAAATTGGTGTGTGTGGGGGGGGGGGTTGTCCGCTCCCTTCTCTGCTTTGGCTGTAAAATGGGCACTTAGTTCAGATCAAATGAAAGAATCCTGCTGTGGGGATGGTGGTGTATTTTTTAAAAAACATCACAGCCAGTTACAAAGCAGCGTTTTCAGGAGGAGTGACTCACGTGGTTCAGAAGCTCTGCATTTTCACTGAGGATGCATAATTGATTACAAGGTATTTTGGGGATTTCTTCGGAGGGGGGGAGCCCCTGTGCATAGTGTTTTGAGAATTCGACTGCAAATACTGTGCAGTTAGAGAGCAGCAGTTCCAGTGGAAACAGACCATGCACAAAAGGCTTTCTCCTCCAGAGTTTGGTTCCATTTAAAAGTATTTCCATTGGATCCGGAAATATTCTGATGAGGGGCCTTTGGGAAACCAGTCTGTCTTACCTGCTCTGGTTTACTGTGAGCTGGTGAGCTGTAGGGATCCAGAGCCATAGATGCAGAGCTGGAAGGGGCCTTAAAGACCATCTACTCCAGTTCACTGTTCAATCCAAGAAATCCAAAGCTGGAACCTTCCTGACAAAAGCCAGCTTTCCCCCTGCGCTTGAAGACCTGTAGACAGAATGGAAGACACAGAGATCTCAGGAGGAATTTAAAAATTAAAGTAAGTTCCTACAAATTTCTACAAACAAAAGGGAGAAAGTGGTTAAACTTATCCATCCTTTGTTGTATCTCCTTTTCGTAGATAGTCTTAACATGTAAATGTTCTCTGATGAGCAAAGATGGGGAGAAACTCCTTATGTTGTTCATTCCTCTAGATAAAACTGAAGGAGATATTTGAAACTCCCACAGAAATCAGCCTTGTCTTGGAGTTGGTCACGGGAGGAGAACTGTTTGACAGGTAGGTGATCTGTGAAAATTATATGTCATAAAGGAATATAATTGTAACAAGGACCCTTACCATGAAGATGGGCCATTTTGTGTTTCTGGGTGGGAAAGCAGGAGTCCAAGAGTGATACGGCAGGATTTCAGCCCAGTCATACTAACCTGGCCCATGCAATGCCTTGGCCTTGCTCTCCACCGGCTGGTGTACAGTGAGGGGGGAAAAGTATTTGATCCCCTGCTGAATTTGCCCGTTTGCCCTCTGACGAAGAAATGACCAGTCCATAATTTTAATGGTAGCTGTGAGAGACAGAATAACAACAGGAAAAACCCCAGAAGACAAAAGTCAGAGATTGATGTGCATTATAATGAGTGAAATAAGTATTTGATCCCTTTGCAAAAGATGACTTAGTACTTGGTGGCAAAACCCTTGTTGGCAATTACAGAGGTCAGACGTTTCTTGTAGGTGGCCACCAGGTTTGCACACATCTCAGGAGGTATTTTGTCCCACTCCTCTTTGCAGATCCTCTCCAAGTCAGTAAGATTTCGAGGCTGATATGTAGCTACTCGAACCTTCAGCTCCCTCCACAGATTTTCAATGGGATTAAGGTCTGGAGACTGGCTAGGCCACTCCAGGACCTTAATGTGCTTCTTCTTGAGCCACTCCTTTGTTGCCTTGGCCGTGTGTTTTGGGTCATTGTCATGCTGGAATACCCATCCTCGACCCATTTTCAATGCCCTGGCTGAGGGAAGGAGGTGCTCAGCCAAGATTTGACGATATATGGTCCTGTCCATCGTCCCTTCGATGCGGTGAAGGTGTCCTGTCCCCTTAGCAGAAAAACACCCCCAAAGCATAATATGTCCCCCTCCATGTTTGACTGTGGGGATGGTGTTCTTGGGGTCGTAGGCAGCATTCCTCCTCCTCCAAACACGGCGAGTTGAGTTGATGCCAAAGAGCTCGATTTTGGTCTCATCTGACCACAACACTTTCACCCAGTTCTCCTCTGGGTCATTCAGATGTGCATTGGCAAACTGCAGACGGGCCTGTACACATGCTGTCTTGAGCAAGGGGACCTTGCAGGCTCTGCAAGATCTCAGTCCTTCACAGTGTAGTGTGTTACCAACTGTTTTCATGGTGACTATGGTCCCAGCTGCCCTGAGATCATTGACAAGTCCCCCGTGTAGTTCTGGGCTGCTTCATCACCGTTCTCATGATCATTGCAACTCCACGAGATGAGATCTTGCATGGAGCCCCAGACCGAGGGAGGTTGACAGTTATTTTGTGTTTCTTCCATTTGCGAATTATTGCACCAACTGTTGTCACCTTCTCACCAAGCTGCTTGGCAATAGTCTTGTAGCCCAGTTTTCAAGCTGGTTGATACAGGATCAAATACTTATTTCACTCATTATAATGCACATCAATCTCTGACTTTTGTCTTCTGGGTTTCTGGGGTTTTTCCTGTTGTTATTCCGTCTCTCACAGCTACAATAGACCTACCATTAAAATTATAGACTGGTCATTTCTTCGTCAGAGGGCAAACGGGCAAATTCAGCAGGGGATCAAATACTTTTTCCCCTCACTGTATACTGTGGCATTGGGTCAGAGGGCAAGGCCTCATGGAGCAGATCTTTGTCTAGTTCTCCTCTGCCCAGATAACAGCAACAGGACCCAGACACTATCCTGGTACCTTAAAAGGCCTTGAGGGCAGAAATCCATCCAACCCATTCCTGCAACAAGGAATGAGCCTTTGCCCCCTAAGGGGGTAGCAAGTGGGAGTAGTATCCAGCCTCCACAAGACACTTTCCCACACCATTTCTTTGATAACCAGCACTTGCTAACCTGCATTGCATTGCACATGAAGCCATACTTTCTGTTGTCTGATTAAAGCTAATTCTTTAGTAAGGAAATCCACACAATTCAACAGAGAAACCTTTCTTTATACCTTGAGAGATCACTGTAGCAATCATATTCTAGTATTCTACCATTCATATATTCCCACTATTATATGTATAAAGGTTGCATTGATATCCCCACATACCCAACAATCCCCTTTAGCCCCTTGATAATTTTTTACCAATTTAAAGGGTGACAGGTGCCTCTGGTACAGCATTTTTATTAAGTTTTCTTTGGCAGGAGGTTTACTGAAAATTTTAAACCACTTCTTAACATGGGTGAACACATGAAACTGCCTTATACTGAATCAGACCCTTGGTCCATCCAAGCTCTTGGTTTACTGGGGGCTTTTAGATCTTTCATCCAGAGCTGTACAATTTTTTCCCTGCTATTTACTATCAACATCCAATAAATAATTATAGATCTTAGAAAATATATTCCTTTCTCCAGCTATTGCTGATTTTCCAAAACCTGTCGGTTGGCTTCTTATTCTTCTTTACTTAGTAGTGTTTGTAGGAATGTTTTAGTCTGTAGATACTGGAACCAGTGAATCTGTCCATTGCTTAAAGAAGATATGTCTGCAAAGGTGATAATTGCTTGCCCATTAGGTGCCATTGTCTATGATAGATCCTATGCCAGTGTCACCTTCCACTACTGCTTCTGCCCTGTTGCTACCCTTCAAGGATTCCTCTGTCCCCATCACCATTAGAACTGTCCGTTCTCTTCTGCTGGTGTGGCTGTTGATTCCTGAAGGGTGTGGATGCATCTTCAGTTGGTGTCTCAGCTGTGACCATTCCTCCTTGAGTGACTCTGCTAGGAGTTTAGCCTCTTGACATAGTCTAGGCCCCTCATGGTATTGCTCTCAGCTTTGCTGACATACACAAACCCCCTCATCATGTTAAGGTATGCATCCAAGAGGGGGACATGTACAATTAGCCTTTTACAATTCTTGAGACATTCTTTCACCTTTTATAATTTGTGAGACATCATTAGTATTTTTTCTCCAGCAGGAATTTATACATATTTACTGCTTTTAACTTATTTTGAAATTTACTATCATTATGCTTTAGATTGTAGGCTTTTATATTATTACTTTACTGGATGTTTTAGGAGCCCCGTGGCACAGGGTGGTAAGCTGCAGTACTGCAGTCCAAGCTCTGCTCACGACCTGAGTTCGATCCCAACGGAAGTTGGTTTCAGGTAGCCGGTTCAAGGTTGACTCAGCCTTCCATCCTTCTGAGGTTGGTAAAATGAGTACCCATCTTGCTGAGGGTAAAGGGAAGTTGACTGGGGAAGGCACTGGCAAACCACTCCGGCAAACCACCCCGTAAACAAAGTCTGCCTAGTAAACATCGGGATGTGATGTCACCCCATGGGTCAGGAATGACCCGGTGCTTGCACAGGGGACCTTTACCTTTTTACTGGATGTTTTGCATATTTTCTGACTGGCTTTCAGTATAGGTTTCTATAGAAAATTATTATTACTTATTGTGAGGATGGTTTTGGGTTATCCTACATTATCAAGATTTAACTTAATCTTGCATCAAAATTGCCATCAAATTAGAAATTTGGGGGGTTGTATAGGATGAATGCCCTAGCCTGGATGGCCCAGGGTAGCCTAATCTCATCAGGTAGCCAGCGTGGTGTAGTGGTTAAGAAAGGTGGTTTGGAGCAGTGCAGTATGATCTGGAGAACCGGGTTTGATTCCCTACTCCTCCACATGAGTGGCAGAGGCTAATCTGGTGAACTGGATTTGTTTCCCCACTCCTACACACGAAGTCAGCTGGGTGACCTTGGGCAAGTCATTCTCTCTCAGCCTCACCTACCTCACAGGGTGTCTGTTGTGGGGAGGGGAGGGGAAGGTGATTGTCGGCATATAAAAGCCAACTCTTCTTCTTCTTCTTCATCTCAGAAACTAAGCAGGGTTGGCCCTAGTTAGTATTTGGATGGGAGACCACCAAGGAATACCAGGGTCGCTATGCAGAGGAAGGCAATAGCAAACCACCTCTGTTAGTCTCTTGCCTTGAAAACCCTACTGGGTTGCCAGAAGTCAGCTGCAACTTGACAGCACTTTACATGCTTGCATAGGAAAAATAAAAAGCATTGGAATATTTCTAAATATGTTGTATGGAATACTTGTTTAGAATACACTCAGTAGGTTATATCTTCGCAATCACTAAGAGAAAATGTATACAAAATGATGTATAAATGGTATTTAACACTGAAGAAATTAGCAAAATCGTTTGCTTCAATGTCACCAAACTGTTGGAAATGTAATAAAGAAATAGGATCTTTTCATCATATGTGGTGGACTTGTGAAAAAGCTAAGAAATTTTGGGAGATGATATATAATGAAATAAGGTTGATTTTACAACAAAATATTTCTAAAACACCTGAAATGATGCTATTAAGTATGATACCGGATACCATTCTTACTCACCGAACCTTTTTGATTTATGCCACCACGATTTATGCCACCACGATTTATGCACGATTGATACATGCAGCTAAATGGAAGACAGTCGATATACCAGACAAAAAAGACTGGATAAAAAAGATGCTGGAATTGACTGAGCTGGTGAAGCTTACAGCTTTGATAAACCAGAATGATAATGTACAATTTTGGGGGGAATGGGAGGCTTGGAGAATTTACTGTGAAAATCAATTTTTAATGGGACCATTTAAAGGATACTCTTTGATCTAATCCCTTATCTACACTTGGTATTAATTTTACATTAGGTACTGATTTAATAATGCTGGCTAGGATAAGAACAGGGTAATTAAATTAATATTGGGCTTAGCTGCGTTAGCAAAAGTTTATACAATTTATTTTTAGATGGAAGAGGGAGAGGGGGAAGTCATTTTATTGTTTAATTAGTGATATTATTTGGGTTTTTTTATTACTACTATTATTTTTACTATTGGATATTGTTTTCATGTTGATATGTCAAATGAAAAAAAATATTTTTTAAAAAAGAATACACTCAGTAGGGATTTTTGTGCTGTTTTTTACACTTGCTTTATTAGGCTCTAAAATGTGTGTCACTTTACTCCTGAAGGAGCAACTTTTTTTAAAAAAAGTGGCTGCGGATGTCATAGCAGTCTTATGTGTCTTCTAAATACTCTTGTGAGAATTTTGCATTTTCTTGTGAGATAAGAACCTTAATAGATTTTCATTGGCTAGCTGCCATTCCCTAAGTGATGACTGTTAAAATATTAAAGATTAACTGGGTCCTTTTTCCCTTTGAAGAAGTAGTTGTATTTCACTCAAATAGCATTTTTGGTCTACCACTGCTTATTCTCTGATTTCACAAGAGTTCATTAGTGTATGGGGGAAATCATATGATAAAATTAGATATATCTTCTTGAGAAGAAGGATCTTATTCAAGTTGTATGTCAGCTAGTTTTGGCTTTTATGTTTTGCTCAGAGTTGTGCGAAGGAAGACTAAGGCATTGCAGTTCCAGATATCTCCAGCTCATATTTGTATTGCCATGCACGCAAGTCCCACTTACAGTAGCATTTATTTCCAAGGAAAGCTTTAATTTTAAACATATTTGGAGGCAGGGCACCTAGATGTTGCGAGAGACATGAAGGTACCATCACTCCATGCTTCTCCCCCCCCCTGCCCTTCCCTAACAGTACCAAATTTAATACAACATGTGACATGATGCCACTGTAATATGTGTTGCCCTGCTCCCACCTTCCACAGCCACTGATGTGAGAACTAGGACCAGGTAGCACACAGTGTTTAACACTGTGGCTGAAATTATGAGGAAGAGAGGAAATGAAGTGTCGAGCTGTGGCAGCTCCATGTTTCTCTTAATGTCAAGTGTGTTTAGGATTATGAATTTAGAGTGTGTGATGTGGGATTACTAGTCGAAATATATGTATTTCCTCATCATCACCCTACAGAAATGTGTGATAGTACCCTGTATCATGAGCTATAGTTCTTAAATGGAAAGACTCAGTTTCCAGAGATGAAGCTATTAAGAAAATGAACTTGGAAGTGTTGGGCAGGAACTCTCAGTAAGAAACCGATCCTTCACTTCAGCTGAGTTTTGACTTGTAACAGAATAAAGGGTATTTGCTCCAGTCGAATGTTGTCTGGTACCTCTTGTTAATGAAAATGTCTGACAACAGATAAGAAAATTTAAATTTCAAGGACCAACCAATTATGTTTCTAAGAAATGCTCCTCCAAAAGCCTCCCAAATAGTTCTGTAAAAGAACCCCCCCCCCACACACACACACGGTTACTTGACCCAGTAAGGGAAAGTATTTCTCTATATGGAAAGTTATACAGCTGTCTCCATCTTCTGAAGTTTAATGGTCTGGTGTCTTTTCTTCAGTGGTGAGCAACCACAAGCATAACTTTCCCACACAGTGTGTGGGGCAGCTTCTGGGGCTTTCTTGACCCAGTATACACTGCTGTAAGTCCAAGGACCTATGGAAAGCAGTGGGCAGTGGCTATAGTGACAAAAAAAAGTTGAGATGTCATTAATTGCCTGAAAAGATCCTAGCAAAACATCTGGGTTCTGGCATGAAGCTAACCACTGTTCATTTATTGCAGGAAAAAAAGACTTGGTTGAGCTTTGCATGCAACACAATTAGTCTTTCAGAAAATTGGCAATTTTGCTAGCAATTTATTTGGTAAAGGGAAAGGTGTGACCCCTTCTCCCCTCCTCTTCCTGAACAGAATGTTGCAGTATAACAGATTCTCTGAAAGGGCTGTTATGTGCATAGCTGCAGTAGCTAGATCAGGGAGAAACCACGTGTGCACCATCCTCTTCTATAAGTAGTTGCATCATCCAGTTAGGGATATAAATATGGAATCCTTGTTCCATACATGTAAGCTCCCTAGTTGGATTGGGGAGACAGTTTGGAATAATCCTACCTTCAGACTGCCTCTAACTGTAAAGCTCTGGGAGATGAACAAAGTGGAACCTTCTGTTTTCTTTAATAGAGGTTTTTTTCTTCTCTCCCATCTTGCCAAATTTTTGTATTCTTATCTTTGCCACAGTATTAATGTCTGTACCTTCCTGTGTTATATACTATTTCAAGCAAATGTTTAGTGTTACATGTAAACATAGAGTAAACATTTCATGGCTTTTGTCATGCAGTTTAGTGAAAATGGAAGTTTATACTAGCTAGCTCTGCCAATAAGTGCCCAGTTTGAATCTTGTGCTCTGTGAAGCCAACATTTTTTTAAAAATGTTCAAATGTATTTTATTGTTAACAAGGAAAAGTAGAAAGGGGAAAAACAGAAAAAGTATTTAAAAGGCAAATCTTTATTTTCTTCGTTTAAAGATGTTGACATCAGCACTTAAAATGACTGTGTTATTCCTCTACAGAATTGGCTATAATTTGGTAGCAGACTGCAGAAAATGCTTACTAGTACCAGTATTCCTTACTGTGTTACTAGATTCTACTCTTATTCAATGGGCTGGATTAGATCACCTTGATATCAAATTCCTATTGCCTTCACTGGCATATTTTATTACATAGCATGAAGCATTCAGACCTGCACATGCTCTTTGATTTTTCAAAGATTTTATGTTGGCTAAACAATAGATTGCCAGTAGTAGGCATGTGCATGCATCGCTTGACTGTAAGGTCATTTAAAATATCTCTAAATAGTTTAAAAATTACAAGCCCTTGGAAAATTTTCTGCAAAATTTACAAAAGTAGCGTTTGCAAATACAGTAAGTAGGCCATTTAAAAATGAGATACTTTGTCTTTCCAAACATTGAGCATCAGCACTAAAATGCAGGTCTAGTTACTTGTTCTCCAAACTCAGCCCCTCCCCCGGGTTTGCAGAAAAATCTGAAAACTGTAAAAAAAATTACATAGAAGAAGAAGAGTTGGTCTTTATATGCCAACTTCCCTTCCTCTCCCACAACAGACACCTTGTGAGGTAGGTGAGGCTAAGAGAGTTCAGAGAGAGCTGTGACCAGCCCAAGGTCACCTAGCAGGCTTCATGTGTAGGAGTGGGGAAACCAACCTGGTTCACCAGATTGGAGTCTGCTGTTCATGAGGAGGAGTGGGAAATCAAACCCAGTTCTCTAGGTTAGAGTTCACCGTTCCTAACCACTACACCACACTGGTTAACCCCCCCCCCAAAAAAACAAGAGTGTTGCCCGTTCACGTGCAGTGAATTCTCATACATTCTCTGTTGGCGCCTGGAACATGTGTTGGTGAAGGGACTTGTGGGGTCATGGGGCAGCAGTGACAGTGGGGAGCAGGCTGGGCTCAGTGATGAGAAGGCTGGGCTGGGCAGCTGTGGAGGCCACCTGGCTTCGATGAAGGCTCCAGTGATGTGGAGGGGGGGAGGCTGGCCCAGCGGTCAGCAGGCCAGCAGCCATAGTGGGCCCAGCAGCCATGGAGGGCCACCTGGCTTTGGTGGCAGCTCCATCAACGTTGAGGGGAGAGGAGGCCTGGCACCAAGGAGGCCAGCAGCCACAGAGGGCCTCCTGGGTTCAGCGGTGGTGGCAGTTCCGGCAATCTTGGGGGGAGGGAAACATACTCAGCAGCACAGAAGCACACAGCTGCAGAGGACCACCTGGCTTTGGCGGCGGCTCCTGCAATAGTGGGAAAGAGACAGACCCAGCAGCAAGGAGGCTGGAAGCTACAGTGGGCCTGGTAGCCATGGAGGCTACCTAGCTTTGGCAGTGGCTCCAGCAGTGGTGGGGGAGAGGCTGGCCCAGCTGCGAGTGGGGTGTGTGTGTTTGTACTGCGAGTCATGCATCGATGGAGGAGGTAAGTGTGTTGTTTTGGGGTGGGTAGGGAGAGACAACAGTAGGCAGAGCAACGCAGTGGGAGATAGGTAGGGAGAGCAGCAAGGGTGGGGCGTTGAGTGGAGTGGAGTGCCATGGGTGGGGGGTAGGCAGAGCAACGCAGGTGGGAGGGAGGTAGGGAGAGCAGTGATGGTGGGGCATTGAGTGCAGTGCCAGGGGCAGGTAGGCAGGGATTTTCCTGTGAGTTTCTCATGCTTCCCCGCTTGTAACATATCGAATTGCATATTTTCAGTTTTAGGGAACATGTGGAACGTGGTTTAATTAAAGAACAAGATCCTTTATGGGCCATGTAGAATTTTTTTCTCTCTGTTTCAAAACTGAGGAGGGGAAGGATGAGTAATTGCTTAATCTTTCTGCCTTGCTAATATATTGTGGACATCAATAAATCTAGATAATGTATAACTTTGTAAAAAAGAAAGACAAAAAAGTAACAGGTTATTAATAAATGCCCCAGACCTGTTCCTTTTTTAAATTTTAGCCCATGACATGATTCACGGTGTTCTCTGTCCCTTCTTTCTTTGTCCCTCTTTCCCCATATGCACAGTATTCTCAAGTTCTGCTGAAATACTACCAATCATCCAGTACTATTTTTCTGGTTTGACCAGTTAGATGGTGTTCTGGAAGGTGCCAGGATCTGAAAAACCAATATAGATTGAGCAAACCCCCACAAAGATATTTTTTGCTATTGACTTCTGACCTGCCAGGCTCCATCTTTAGTCTTTCCTGCTTATCTTCTGGCACCACATAAGGAGTCAGCATTTCTTCAATCAAAAGGTGGCAACTTTTCTGTACTATGAAAAGTTCTGTACTGAGCTAATTTAAGATGCTATTTCTTTGGGATAAATGAAGAAATAAATCAAGTATATAGGAAAGTATTGTCGAAGGCTTTCACGGTCAGAGTTCATTGGTTCTTGTAGGTTATCCGGGTTATCCGGGCTGTGTAACCATGGTCTTGGAATTTTCTTTCCTGACGTTTTGCCAGCAGCTGTGGCAGGCATCTTCAGAGTAGTAACACTGAAGGACAGTGTCTCTCAGTGTCAAGAAACGTCAGGAAAGAAAATTCCAAGACCACGGTTATATAGGAAAGGTTTGCTTATTATGTCTGTTCTTGAATTCATGCATGCTTCTAAATACATTAGCTTTACTATTTGCTTTACTAATTCAGAAACATGTCGTGATAAATTATTGTGCTGTATCTTCACTGTGTTGTAGTTATTTCACTGTGTTGTGGTCTTTTTGCATGGAGTCCAAAGATTTTAGAATTCATCTTAATCTGTACTGTGAAGTCATTTTAGTTTATGAAGTAATCTTTCTACAACCATTCAACATCACTGAGTAATCTGAAAACCAAACTATTTTCTGTCTTGAGATAAGATTCTTTATTTCTGCAGTCCTCAAAACCCTGATTCTGGAGCAGGCCCATTGATTTTAATGGAACTGTTCCAGAGTAAAAGGTATGAAGTCTTCCTTTTAATTATCATCCTATGAATTGGTGCTCTATGTAAACAATGCAAATGCCTGCTCTTGTGCTGAAATGCGTCCCAAGACCTCATGTGTATTTCTCACATTTTAGCTATTGCCAGTACAGGATGAAAAGTATCCGTGAAATCCAAATAGTCTATAAGACTGGTCACCTACATTATGGAGTCCCGCCATCCAGATGGCATGAACTTACTGTAACTCTCTTTTACTTCTTGCTAGCATGGTTAGGCTTCATCCTCTATCCCTACTCAGGCCTACATCTCATTGGTGGAAATGGGTTTATCCCTAGCAAAGTATATAGAGATGATGTGCCTATCATCTGGTGCCAGAGTCAGTACAGTACAGTTTATTAAAACGGTCCGTGACCAGTAAAATATGCCAGTCAATAATAGGTGCATTTCTTGTGGCAGCTTTGATTTTAATATTTGTTAGCAGAAGTGGATTTCATTTTTACTGCACATGTGTTGATATATTAAAGGAATCTTTTTATTTTAGCTGAGAATCCTTCGTTATAGGCAGTAACTATTTTTAGTTATGAGTGTGGCACTTCTTATTCTATAGGAGACATTGTAAGAGGTGCTGATTTGATTTCTTTGGGGTTAGTTTTTAATGAGACATTGAAGCAGGATTGTGTGTTCTTATTTAATCCTTGCATTTAAGCTGTATCTTCTGTTTTCTTGATAGGATTGTGGAAAAGGGATATTACAGTGAGCGAGATGCCGCTGATGCTGTGAAACAAATCCTGGAGGCAGTTGCAGTAAGTATTGATTAGTAGTGCACATTCAGCTTAGAACAATGGTTCATTTATTTGGGATGATTTAGGTCATTAGTATACACACAAATGTGACAATAGCTTGCCTCCAGTTATGGGACTGGTTTCTTTTAATTGTTCTTTTAAAACAGTGCTGTCTATGAGAAAAAGTGCCCTTGTTTATGGCAACATTATCTTTCACCCTATATACCTAAGTGATGGCTGCAGCCCAATTCCTAAAACCTGGTCATTTTTACTTTGGGTCAGAAGTAAGAGGGAATTTTGGCACTAGCAATTTGAGCTGCTTTGAGTCTGGTAAAGCACGTTAGTATAATTTGTTCAGAATAAATACGTAGACAAAAAGGATTATTCTTTTGCCTATACAACATATGGACAATTGAAATTTGTTGATCTTCCTGATTCATCACTGGCAAAAGTTCAGCTGTTGGTTGGCAGTGTTTTTGCTAATGGTTGGCCAAAGTACAGCAAAGTATGAACATGTTGTAAAATGACTCTTGAGACCCTTGTTCTGCCACTGAGAATAAGGGATTTATACTGCTGGTGTTGGTCTCAAGTTACTAGACTTCCATGAGTTTGCCTCTTTCCAGCCCTTAACCTACTCAATCTTCTTTCTCACTTCTTACAGCTGCCACCAGCAGACCAATTCTTAGAGATTTAGTCCAGCCGGAAGTTCTGCACTTTGGCTCCATTCACCTTCTGTCTCTTAAAAGACCTTAATACCACTTCTGCGTCTCCCTGTCTCTCCGAATTGCTATAGAGGGGACTGCTCTCTGATGTGAGCTCTCTAGGAAAGTAGGGCTTAACAGCTGCCCCCCCACACACACACTTTTGGTAAGTGTGGACTGATTTGGCCTTGAAAACAACCAATTGAACAGCATAAGATCACACAATACTATCACATCTGAGCACAGGAAAAGCAAATTCGATTAAACAGATCTTTTTGTCCCTTCACTTATCCCTGTGATCTTTAAAGACAGAGATAAATTTGACTTATTGGTTCCTTGCTTGTTCAGATTAAAATCTTCCCAATTACATTCTTCACATGGCAAGTCATTTCTCATCAGGTCATATGCCGGGGGATCTTTTCTCTTTTTGATGGTTACTTCTCAACTCCCCTCTCAAAGCATGGCTGTCCCTGAACTCCCTAAACCATGGCTTCCACCCTTATAAGGGGAGAGCATCTTGTTCTCTGAACATCTTATGTTTTCTAAAGGAATGCAGGCTAGTACTGAGGTGGATAACTTTAGGAATTGTGTTTTATATGTCTGGAGTGAGAAACGTGAAAACCTTTCTTCACCGCCACTGCTGATTTCAGTTATCAGATGGATGAGAATTTCAGCAGAAACTTCCCTGTTGATTTTAGCAGATGTAAGCATAAGCATTGCTTTTATTTTTCTTGGGAGCGTTGTTTTTCTTTTTCTTGGGAGAGGCAATCTATGTGGTATGTTTTTCGATAATGTGACATTATTGATGAATATCTCATTTGAAATGAGTCTTTCATTGAACAGTTTTTTTCATTAATGAGATGATAACACCGATATAGTCATGGTAAAGTTACCGAAACCTTCTCTTTCTTGCCAAAATACATTTGACTTTGTATAAAATATCTGGATATGTATAAATCCCACACAGCAGTAAACTGGCCAATATCTGCAGCTACAGAACTGTAACAGCAGCATTAATTATGCATTGGAGCTAAGGGAAGTAGATGGATTTCCTGCATGGCTTTAACTGCACCTTACGAGAACAAGAGTAGGAAGTTTAAAGAAGGGTCCATGGAGGAGCTGCTGACCAGGGGAACATATTTCCAGTTAATCCCAGGAAGGGCAGGTTGAAATTATCTGCCCAGTCCTGCTTTCTACTGCAGATATGTCAAAATCTGATTTCTAGAATTACAGGCAAGGTGTCGTGACTAAGAATGCTTGAGCGCCCATGAGTGAAGCTAACATCCTGCTTGCCAGTCTTGAGCAGAGAGCAAACTGTTTGGATATATCTAAAGGAATTTGCATATTTCCATTTGTCTGATTGTGCTGCTTTCTCACACAAATACAGTGCTCTTTCACAGCAGCTGCTCCCCACCCTTTTCTTCTGCCACAACCTCCAATTTTAAAAGGCACATAGTTTTTTAAAAATCCCATTTGAGATTTTTGAATTGAGGCATACTACCTAATATTGCAATCATTTCTCAAATAGATGCCCCAACTGCACAGGCACAAAAAGCAGGCAGTTTTGCCAATATTGGTCATTTAAAAGATTCCGTTGCTGGGTACCCAAGGTTGGGTGAAAAGAAAATATATATAAGTCTATGTATAAATACTGAAAGTATAATTTATTAGAAGCACTATGTAAAATTTAAAATTATTTAAAAACATTAAAATAGCACAATGGCATATCCTGAGGTTGATAACTGTAACCACATACCAAACGCGTTTCGGCCTATGGGGCCTTCATCAGTGGTTAATTAAAACCCGTTCTTAAGCCTGCACACATTTACAGAAATACATTAATGAATACAAATACAAACAGTTCAAACCCAACCAGGCATGTGTATATGTTGTCTGAAAAGACAGAAAAATAATGGGTTAGTTACCATCTTTTTGAGAGCCCATTATATAAGTCTTGAAAGAGATGTTTGAAAAATACTTACAAATTCTATTCCTAATTACTCAAACATCTGGTATAATAGGTTCTTGTTGTAATACTATAAAACATAATTATACAGATTGGAATCTTCAATTCATCATTAATCTAACTGGAATGATTACTTAGCTATGAATATTAAATATATCAATGTATAAACACATACCTGGTTAGTATAAGTCTCTCATATACTATGTGTGCAGGTATCAACCTAGTAAAGCAGTGTCAAACTGGTGATCCTATTCCACTCTAAATAGTATTTTTAGCTGATTCCTTCTCATTGATAGAGGTATCAGCAAAAGAGTGTTCAGTGACTTCCCAAGGGTCTCCTGAATTTTGGACCCTATGACATCCCAGGCTCCTCACCTCTAGCAGAGTTTTGATCATAACATTGTCAGAATCAACAGTGTAGATGTCATGGGTATCTGTAGGACACTGAAGAAGGTTTAATCACTAAGGAACAGTAGTTTTTGTCAACATACTGTTTAAGTCTTGTGGATATTACTAATAATCCCCTTTGCCTTTGAATCTTGAGTGAATTTAAGTCTGTGATCAAAATGTCTATGTGTATTTCAGTTTAAATTAGGTTATAACATATAGTTTAGCAGAAGAAACATTCATTTGTAATTATATAACATTAAAATTTGTTAACTCCAAGATTGTGCCGGCGTAGGCCAAGGGCTGGGCGGTGCCCGCAGTCCTCAGACATGCGGGAGGTATCTAGCCCCTTTCGGAGCAGGCGACAAAGATTATGCTGTCTACTGAGGTCAGAAGTCGGAGGCGTCATCAAAGCAGGCAGGAGTCAATGGCCGGAGAGAACAATCATGAGCAGTAGCGGGAACAGAGAAAAACTGCACGGTTGCTGCCGCAAAGTGAAAGCACGCCTGCACTGCCTTTACCAGTCAGTGCACTTCCATGCTAGGCTTCATCCTGAAACGACTCAGCACCAGTTCTCTGTCTGCTTAGCCTCTCCAAGCGAGCACTTCTCCTTCTACCTTGAAGAACCACATGCTGCCGAGTCCTGATACGCCTATCAGGTTCAGGTGAGCTTGGAGGGCTGCCATTCTCAGCTTCCACTGCAGGGGTTGGGGGAAGAGTAGCTTCTCTCTGCCCTTGTTCCATCTCTCTGCCTAGCTGTGGTTCCTGCTGAGTTGTTTCAGGCTCCTGTGCTACTGGCTGCAATGGAGTACTGAGGGCCCAGAGGCAACCTGTTCCTCCACTTCAGCTTCAGAGTCCTCCAAGTCCTCAGCTCCCAAGGCAAGGCCCATGACAATGATAGTAAAACAAATTATCTGAAATTGACTTGGATCCTAACATTGCCACCCTAAGCAGGTCTACTCAGGTCATTTATGCATGGTTGTTTATACATGGGTGCTTTCACTCAGTTCGCCCCCGGTCTGTCTCGGTTGTTCTTTGGAGTTATGCATGAGTTTTTCGTCCATTAGAGATGACCTCATGGTCAGCCATCCCAAATTCCAGGACTTCCTATTCCTCTAACTACTCAACTCTTCCATCTCCCTGGAGATCAGCCCAGGTGAAATCACCATGCATAAGGCAAAGCATGGGACACAGAAGCTTGGGCAAGTGATGTTTCTTTCACAGAAAGCACTACAGCCAATTACAAGGCAGTGTGTCAAGGGGTGGGGATTCAAATGCTTCCTGCTTTCTCTGAGTTCTTTCTGAGCAGAAGAAAGGATTTAAAAAAATCAGGCTTTGGTTTCTCCCCCCTACCACTCCTTTTAGATATCTCAATTTTGTTTTTAAAATGTTTTTTAATATGGCACTTGGGTTTCCGCAGGGGTGGGGGGTTTTTCTTACAGTTAGCATTACAGCCAATTACAAAGCAACATTTCAAGGGGCGGGGACTCAAATGCTTCTTGATTTGAGCTTGAAGACTGCTGGTGCATAGATTTGCAACAGGAAAGTGTGGGTCCAGTGAGCAACAAACCTCAGGTAAAACTCCCATGCATAAACGACCTCAGAATCATACTCTGATCTATTCAACGAGAATTAATTAGAGAAAGAATTGTGCTGTAAGTTGCTGTTCCATCGGCATAGCAGCAATTCTGCTGACATGAAGGCATTTCTGTTAATGGAGGAGTGGGAGGGTAATTTCTGATAAATGCCCTGTGTAGACCCCCCACTTTGCCCTCCATTGATGCTGGAGATACACTGACGTACCAGAACACATTGTCAGAAGGGGCACAAAAGACGACAGTGGGAGGTGAGGAAATTGCCTTCCTATTTAAGATCCAAATCATAGTAGAAGATAGCCTTGAGAAGGCTCAGAGCTGGCCAAAGATCTAGAATCTATCCAGTTAACTAAAAATTGCGAGGCCTTGCATCTCATTTTAATTCCATTGCCTTGGTTATATTACAAATGTCAGGTCATGAAGTGCTAGCATATTATGTTCTGTTCCGTAGGAACTGAGGAATTACAGAACTAATTGATCTGTTGCTCTTTCAATGAAGTTCATTAGAATCCAGTTCATGATATGCTGGTTAAAATATGATGATTCATACCCAACATAGTTAACTGATATATGAAAGAGAGAGAGAGAGAGTGAAAGAGAGAGAGAGAGAGAGAGAGAGAGAGAGAGAGAGAGAGAGAGAGAGAGAGAGAGAGAGAGAGTATGTTTGTTTGTTGACCTTCTGCTCTAAGCTTTCTCTGCCCTGCCACCAGTGTCCAGTTAATGAGGGGGTACTACCTCTGCCTACTCCCCCCTCTCAGCTCTTTGGTGCCTGCCTGCCTGCCTTTTCTCACTACTGGCATTGGCTGCCTTTGCTACCTTGTTCTTGGCATTCACTGATGCCAGACCCTTCCCTGGCAGTGTATCTTGGGGGTTGCAATCCCCAAGGTGGTGGCTGAAATTTTGTGACATAGTGTTGTAAGATCTCATTTGTCTTTAACCTTGTGGGTTTTTTTAAATCCCTGTTGACTTTTTTAAAAGTTTTCAGATTTTTCTGCAAACCTCAGAATAGCCTCTAGGTGCACATGGCCCTGTTTTTTGATGGGCACTCTGAGATAGGGCTGTTGGGGAAAAAATTCGGTAAAATTCGGATTTGGCAAAATTTGGCCTGTTTTTATTTGGGAAATGAGGTGCATTAGCTATGCATATGCTAATTACTATGCAAACAGGAACAAAGGTGCAGGCGAGTGGGGGGTACGGCTCGGCTCAACCCCAAACAAACGACCCAAGGAGGAGGCGCGGGTGCCGAGTGGAGGGAGACTTACGCCTCACCGCCACACTGAGTCAACTCCAGACTCGGGACGGGACGGGAGTTTTTATACTCTTCTCCTGGCCAATTCAAAAGGGAGAATCCTACTCTGATTGGCCAGAAGAAGACCCAGCTTGGCCACCTATTGGCCACTGGTGTTTGGTTGTCTCTCCTGAAAGGCAAGTTTGCTTGCCTTCCAGAAGAGAGCTCGCTCTTCGTTTCTTTTCAGGAAGGCGCCGCGGGAGAATGCCGATTCTGGGATGCCGAATTTGCCCGAATTTATTCGGCATCCGCCCAAACTCGCTGAATTTGGCTTGTCGTTTTCCCGCCTTTTTTACTTTGGCTCTATTTTAACTGGAAACCCCCGAATCGGGGAAAATTCGGCTGTTTTTCAGTTCAGATGGAACCGAATCGACAGCCTACTCTGAGACCATGTTCAAAATCCAGTATTATGTGGGAAAAGTGGTACACCTTTAAATATTATTATTCAAATTAAATTATTATTACATTCAATTAGTTAAATTAAATCAGATATTCAGGCATCCTTCCTGTTGCCAAAATCTGACCTGTAATTTTCTGTTGTTTAGAAAACACATATGAATATAATAGAAAGCATAACATTACTCTCTAATCTACCTTTAGAACAAAGCATATATGATCATGGATGGTGACTTATATTCTGTTGTTTGTTTCTATTAAGATCCCATTTTAAAACTGATAAATGAAGGAAAATATGAAAAGAGAAAACACATTCATCAGCCTAGAGCACCAAGCTAGAACTGCAAGAACTTTGTCTTCTAATACTGGTTTTAAATCTATTTCAAAAATTGAGCAATTATTCAGTGTCCATTCAGAAATTGGACTTTTGACAGTGTTTATTTTATGAAATATGGAGTATTATGATCATTTATTTATTGTCTGGAGTAAATTTTGTTTTGTTATGCCCTGCAGGGCAGGTAAGCAGTCCTTGGCTATATAACAAAGAATGGATAGAAATGTTGGGTGATTAAGGATATATCTTTTACAGTGTTCATATTAATTTTGTAGGAATAATTATAATTGTGTTCCTTTGAATGGTAATAATGTGTGGGTATTTCATGCAAAATTTATGGCTGAAGTTTTAAATGAATTAAATACCTGAATTATGCTATCTGGTATCTGCAAACCTGATCAGGAGGTGGCCATATGTCAGCTATGGAGTATGTGCTTTACAGGTTCCTGGTACCTACAGCTAATGCAGCTTGCCAGCCATAGTAAACAGGAGGAGACTACATGGACCATAGGTTAGCTCAATACCAGACAGCCTCCCATAAACTTGCAGATGTTAAATTGGAGCTGAAACAAATATTTCAAATGTTAAATTTTCTAATTTCACTGTTCAAATTTTGAACGAGAAGTTCTGAATTCACAATGTGACACGAAAGTGTAATCTTAAAATCTTAAAAGTGTAATTTTAAAATCTTCAAAAAGTAGCGTTGGCAACAGAAGGATGCCTAAACTTATTTGAATTTGATTTGAATTCATATACTGTTCACTTGTTCGTATTTCTTGACTGTTTTGTTTTTTGTAGATTTCAAATATATAATCTCATAATCTCTCAAACATCAATTGCTATTTTTTGTGAGCTCTCAAGTGCAGTCCAGGGTACATTCTCTGTTTCAGTGGATGACAAATAAGACTCAATGATGCCTTGAGTAAACTGAATAGGTAGGCTTCCTAGCACATGCCCCCAAATTCTCTGTAGTGAATTGGGTTCCTGAGCAGAGATGATGATTTAGTGAAAGTGGATTTAAAAACTTCTTATTGAATCTTATTGAATCTAGAGCCTGGATTTCTACCATTAAGTTCTAGCTGCGATTACACTTTCGTGCTCCCTCAAATAGCCTTATAGCTGGTTTGGTTGCAGATCCTTATGTTTCCAAATGGTCCCAATTCACAGAAAGGAAAATCAACTCTTTTGGCATTGATATAGAGGCGTTGGCAAATTCTGGGGAAGCTCATATTCTTCAGATGATCACAGGGAAAATTTGGGACATGGAATTGCAGATAATAAATGCTGGAGCGAACAAGATCTGCTCACCTACCTTTTTTGGCCTCTCTTTTCCAAAAAGATACCCCTCCATTCAGGTATCTTAGTGCTTAATTGCCTGATTTGGTGGGGGAACACTGTGTCTTTCCCTCGGCTGCTCTTGTCTTCATTTCTATTTATAGATTCACAGTTTTATTGGTAAAATGAATATGCTAGACAAAAAAAATTAACAGGCTTGTGTCCTGGGTGTGATTCTCTGCTTTGTTTGTTAAAATGCTATTGTGGCTCAGTTAAAAACTAATCACTGAGATGGGGGGGGGACACAGCTGGGCAGATTTCCCCCCCCCACACACACACACACACACACACCCTCTTAAAGGCATGAAACCCTTTTTTCAATTTGCAAGTGATTGCTGATGCATTGAGCTAGCCTGAAACACATTGTTTGGGGGGTTGTTTCCAGATTCATCTCTGCTTTGGATGTAAAATGACCACATGGTTAATTACAAATGCAAGAATCCCTCTACAGAGCTGGTGGGGCTGGTGTTGTATTTCAAAGAACACACTACAGTCAATTACAAAGCAGCGTTGTCAGGGGGGAGGGACTCAGAAGCAACATATTTTGCAGGGGATGAATAATTGAGGGCAAGGTACTCCAGGAAGATCTTCGGGGCAAAATGACCCATGAATAACCATTTTTAGAATTCGGATCAGAAAGCTGAGCGGCACATCCAACACAAATTTCCCCTGCATAAACGGCCATAGAGTGTGATAAACTGGTACCTGAAGAAAATTTTGTTTCAAATACACTGCCTAATGTATTTTGACCAAATGTCTTCCTGTGGTTGAGTGTACATATCAATAAATGCAAAATCAAATCAGTGTAAAAATGCTAAACATGATATTTGATTAAAAAAATTCCTCTATGCTAATCCAACTGACTCTCAGTAATACATGCAGAGTCAAATGCCTTCATACAGATTGGCATTTTGTTTACCTCTTGAATGCTCAATGGTGAGTGATCAGAATATCGTTTAACTCAATTCAGACTGTATTAAGAGAGGCAGTAAGGGGAGTGGGTTTCATTTGGTGGTTCACCTCCTCTTTTCTGGTCTGATTTAGCTGTCCACCACTACAGCCAGGTTCAAAGTGTTAGTATCTTCATATTATCAGTACCGTAGCATCCTGTACCAGACTGTTATTGATTGAGGAGGCTCGATGTGTCTCACGACACACACACAGTTTTATTTCTTCTTACTGATTTTAATAACCTTTACTCATTTTCACTCATTTTCTGCTTGGGTTTTTCTGCTTATATTCATATGTATATACCTCAATAATGGTATACCCTTCTTTTCATCCTCTCTGTGGCTGTGAGTTTCCAAGTATCAAGATGGCTTCTCATTCATCAAGCACTCTCTCGCCGTCTCCCTGGCAAATCCTTTCTCCAGCATATTCTTTGTGTGCTGGCATTTGTCAGCCTCCCTAGACCTGTTTTCCTTTTATTTTTTTATCCATGGGATTAAGGAAGAAAGGTCAACGATAACATGTTGAAAATCAGTGCAGCTGCATTTAAAGACATTGGAAGGTCAGTTTAGCAGGGGCACACACCTCATTTAGGGGCCAGGGGCAGAAGGAGTTGAGCACAGCAAAAAGATTAGAAAAAACGGGGACGTAGAAGGCTAGAAGAGCCAGGGTGCAGGAGGAAGGCGGGGAATATATGGACAAACATAGGGGTAAATGTAGGGATAAAGGGGAGGATATACTATATTGGGCCCTGACCTGGATGACCCAGGCTAGCCTGATCTCATCAGATCTCAGAAGCTAAGCAGGGTCAGCCCTGGTTAGTATTTGGATTGGAGACCACCAAGGAATACCAGTGTTGCTGTGCAGAGGAAGGCACTGGCAAACCACCTCTGTTAGTCTTTTGCCATGAAAACCCCAAGAAGGGGTCGCCATAAGTCGGCTGTGACTTGATGGCACTTTACACACACACACACACACTATATTGGAGGTGAAGGACCAGGTCAACCAAGGAATGAGGTTGAGATAAATGTCTAACAGGGAGAAGGAGAAACTAAGTTCTATTGATTGAAAAGGGTAACTGTTAAAATAAGCTGAACTTCACATTCTGATTTCAAATAAATTGCCAAATTTTTGGCTCTGATTCATTCTTATTTGTCAAGATCTAGTCCAAAATAGCTGCCTAGCCACTAAAACTACAATTCTGTCAGTGCTGCAATATAACTGTGCTTAGGAATACGAAGCTCTCTTATATTTAATCAGCCTGCTGGTCCAACTAGCTCAGTGTTATCTACTGTGGTTGGCTGTGATTCCACAGGATTTCAGACAAAAAAAGTCTCTCAAATGCCTGCTACCTGAGAGCCTTCATCTGAAGATGTGAGCATTTGAACATATGCTTCAACACCGAGCCACAGCCTGTTACTCAGCTCAAATGAGCTGGGGGAGGTAGAATTGGTAGCAGTTACATATGTGATGACAGAAGGCTTATTAGAATGGCCAGTGCTATCACTGCCATGGAACTGGCTCTTAAAAGAGATCTAGCCTGATTTTGGTTATATTTTTCCAAGCATTTAACCACCTAAATCCTAGTCATTTTTGGTCATCACCTGCAGTTCTCTGATGTAGTAGGGAATTGCATGGGCTGTGGATATGGTAGAGGTTCTGCTCCAGGCTCTTCCCATGCAACCCATTCACCCCTGCCCACTCAAGATTATCCTGGCTCAGGGTGGATGCTTCAACAACCCATATGCACTAAACTATGCATAAACATAGAGACAATGGGGTTATGACCATTTCTGTTGGTTATAAGAGAATTACTGATATTCATTGAAGCCCCCCCTGGAAATGTGGGCAACCCATCCAACAATAAAAGTTGGCTGTGGCCCTGCCGCATAGAAACACAGTAACAAAGGTATTTCTGTAACTCTGAAAATTCAGTATTGCTTATGTAGCAGGTATTCTTAAGTGGGTCTTCATGCCTTAACTGTAGACACGCAAGGCTGAACCTCAGAATCCGTTAACTACATCCTGCTTCAGGTGGCATTGTGGTTGAGTTTAGATATGAGGCAGCATCAAATCAATTTAAATGAACATCCTCTATAACTGCAAATACTGTTGCTTCCTCAGGAAGTCTTTCATCTGTGAAAGCAAAGATTGCAGTTCTAAAATCTTTCAAGTTTAATACACTTGACTTAGTAAAATCTATATCAAAAAGAGATTTCATATTTTCAAAACGAGCTATTCAACTCGTTTTCAATTTATTAAAGACTACATATTTTAAATTTCTCTTTCCTTTCTCTTGACCTTTTCTTTTTTTTTTAGTACTTTTAGCAATTTGCAGATATTGTATACAGAATAAACTAAAGCTTGACATCTACATAAAGAGTAGGAAATCACTGAAAATTGATGATGTATGTTAATTTCCTGCAGGGATTTAAAAAATATTCAGCACCATTTCATATGTATTTTAAACCTTCAGATGCGTATATTAGTCTGCAAAAGTGAAAGTGCAACAGGGTGGAGGAAATTGCGGAAGTATTTTTGTGTGCATGTGTACGCACTCCTTGTAACTTAAAAGAGGGTCCTCGATCATCTGGATTTTACTTCCCAAATACAAATCAGAAATATGTGCTTAACCAAAAATTATGGCTGAATTTCTTTATGAAATATTGAATACACAATAGCAAAGCACACATGCAATATACTTAGAAGTGCTTTACATCATCTAGGTTAAATCCAACTAACTTAAGTGTAAGCCTGAATCGTCCTGGCTAGACCAAGAACTTGGAAGCTAAGCGGGGTTAATCATGGTTGCTATTTGGATGGGAGACCACCAAGGAAGACCAAGGCTACTATGCAAAGGAAGGCAAAGGCAAACCACACTTCTGCTCATCTCTTGCTTTGGGTAACCCCTGAGGAGTCACCATAAGTCAGTTGTGAATTGATGGCACTTAATTGATTATAACTAATGTTGTGTTTAAGTCTTTGTCATTGCAAGTAACAGGACTTAAGCTTAACTGTGGCTGAATAATGTTCCTCCTTGTGAGAGATTCCACTCCCCATGTTACCCGAGTTAGATGGTCTCTGCTTTTGTTGGGGGGAATTAGTACTGGAGACAGAGCTTGTAGCAAGAGAGGGTAACTTGGGTATCTTTTAACCTTTGTATACTGGGATAGTCCCGTGGAAAGACTCCCAATAAAGAGGTGATTGCTCAAACAAATGATTTTATTACGGAATAATAATATTAAGCACCACTATAAACACACACACACACAATTCATACAAGAGCTATGGAAAAATAAGGGTGGAAGGGGGGGAGAGATAGATTTAGGGGATGGGTGATATTTACCAACCTAAGAGAGCGACATCTGGTTAAAGCAGTGCTGTAGAAGGAGGAATGGCCAGGATTTCTGGAGGTAAAGATAGCAAGTGACCCTACACGCAAGTAGGGGGTGTATGATTGGATCCAAGACACACACATGCACACACAATGAATAGCCCAGGATTCATATTTATACCTAAAAATGGGTCCTCCTGAGGCAGTATGAGGTAACTGGCAGGTAAGTCAGGGACAAAGAAATGATTGCTTTTCTGGGGTCCAGACAAAAGGGAAGAAGAGGCTTGATGAGTCACTAGGATGCCCAAGAATACCTGAATGACTCTCCTGGATATCAGTTGTTTGTTGTGATATTTGCAAGTAGGAATCTTCGATGAGATTTCAGGGTACAACAGAATGCTTGGGGCATTCTCCTGAACGCTGAGTGATTGCGAGGATGGGTGTAGATAGTGCAATCAGTAGTCGGCTTGGAGTGCTAATTGAATCATTTTAGGGTGAAACAGCAGAGATTAGCTAGTCCCATTGTCCAGCCAGGCACTCACCAGGCCATGGGAAAATGCACAGCTGCCGACCGCCTTCCTGCCTAAATCATGCACATAAAATGGATTCTGAACTTCTCAGAGAGGTATCCATTTTATGTGGAGCAGTGTCTTGCTCTTATGCCAGTTTTGAGCCCTTGTGCCTGTAATGACACCCCATTAATGGAGGAGGGGTCCCACTGCTCACATCCAAGCTGTTAATAACTTTTTGGTCTGAGCCTCATGCACCCTTTCCCTTCTGCCCATCCTTGTTAAGCGCAGGATGGATCATGTACACTTACCACTGCCACCACTCTGGTAACAGGAGCTGTTAACCTGGAAGATCCCAAAGTACCCTTCTTTTCCCGTTGACTCTCCTGGCAATGCCTCCTTTATCATGAGACTTCTGTTGCCCAAAGAAGCAGGCAAATTTGATAGGTGTAAACACCCCAACAGGGTTTACATTTTATTGAATAGATAGCCTGGAGTACAGCACAGCAAAAGATGCAGAAGCTCCTGGTAACCAGCATAAAAGAGAGCAGTGCAAAAGTCATTGAAAACTCTCATAATAATCATTACAAAAGCTGGTGGTAGATTTGCACAAAAGCAAAGGCGCAAAGCAGTTGATTGGTTTGCACAGTGCAGAGGCCCTCCAGTTACCCTGAATGGATTTCAAAGACTTGCTCAACAAAAAAAGAAAGAAAGAAGGAGGCTTGACTGAGTCAAGCAGGTAAAAAGAACCAGGCCAAGTAAAACAAAAAGTACTCCCTAGTCCAACTATTTCCATAACATAGATCTGTATCATGGAGCCTGACTTCAGATCTGGCTGGCATAGCTGCAAAAGAGTACATTCCATGGACAGCTGCTGCTGCTGAATGAATCCAGGAATACTTTATAACTGCTCAGGACTTTGAGACATCTTTATGACCATGATATTTTTTGACAACTTTATTTATGGCTTAAATATAACATCTCCTCATTTAAGAGGGACACACACATGGGGGTTAGTTGCTTATTTGTATGGAAGCATAAAACATATGAGGAAGTTTTGCAGAAGACGTAGCTACAGTCATAAAGATTTTTAGAAAGTTATGTACATTTGTAGCCTGGAATTGTGATTGTTTTGACCACTGAAGAAAGCCATTTGGCCGAAACGCAATGGTCAAAGTCTAATTCTGTGATTGTATGTCAATTTGTGTTGCATGTTTACATGAATGATGTTGATTTGGTAGGCTATTGCAGGGCCTTATCTATGTTAGTGATTTTAGCCAGTACATATTTTGTACTGGTATAACCTTTACATTGTATAATGTTTGGCCTTGAATGTTGATTTTTTTTCTTGTCCTTTGGGTACTTAATTCCAGGAAATGCACACCTGAGCTCTATAGTTCAGAGCTTTCTAGATTTTGGCAAAGTGTTCTCCCCTTGCCAGTAATTGGGTGCACTGGGCAATGGCATCTGGTTTCTCCTGCTGATGTTGGCAAGGGGTGCTTGGATTTTACCTGGGATTAAAAAAAAATGATTAACACCCCTTCCCAAAGGAGAGAGATCTCCATTAGCCACATGGTCTCTGATTCTGAGGCAAGATGCCAGCCAGGACGGTGTAAGTACCTAGGAAGCTTGCTAAAGTAATAAAAAGATATAAAAAGTTAGGAAACCCAGAAAAAATAAGAAAAAATCATAATAGATCCATGGGATCTATGAGACCATGAGATTCATTACAGCAACTCTCCAGATTTGGTTTTGCAAATCTATAGGGAATTCTCAAGCAAGGTGTAACTTTTATTACTTTAGGCACAGAGATAATGTCTCCCCCCCCTCCCCAAGAGTTCCAGCTGTCATTGTTGCCCATGGTATACTTCTCCCCCTATTCTATTATTTCTGGACCATCAGGTGTGTCAGGCTTCAAAAACCTACAGAATCTGTTTGGCCAAAAATGATTGTGGGACAGATTATCAGTTGGTCTGTCATCCATATTCAGCCTAAAATGGTAACAAATGGTAAAATAAAAAACCTTCATTGTTCAGAAGCGTAACCTTAACCTTAGAGGGTACTTAACTCACAAAGAAGCAGAAAGAAATACTAATAGCAATCTATCCTTGCATTCGAAGGATTGTCAGATCAATCTTCAGGACCATTTCCCCATGATAATTTTAAAACGCCTAGTAAAGCTCATCCTCTCACTTGCTTCTGAACATGAACTGAATGATAAATGAAACATCACAACTGTTCAGTGGTCCATGTAAGGCAACACTAACATTAATTTTACGTGTTCAAGTCTAGGTATTCTGTCATATAAAATGACATGTAGTTCATGGGCATCACAAACATCAGAATTTGTAGAGGTGAATTGCATAAATAATGGTGAAAAGAAAACCGACTTAACCAGTAAATGACTCAAAATGTCAAAGAAAGTACAGCAAGCAGAAAGGCACACAAGAAAGAAGTTTCAGTGATCTAGACAAATTCCAAATCTGAACAACCTTGAGGGACAAAGAATTAGGAGTCATGTGATCATATCTCTGGAAAAGGCTAACAGCTGCTAAATGGAACTCCGGTTTAGATTGGTGCCATGCGTATGTTTTTTGGAGGGCGGGAGGAGTTTAAACCTGACTTAGTTTTGCCATTCAAAGCTGATCACTATAATTTGACCAAGTTGTTAATCCTGGAGAGGAAAAAAGATGAGCACCTTTTTTGCTGGTCCTTTTTTCCTTTCAAGGGCTAGGAACAGCACAGGAAAGGACAGTTTCACTTGGTGGAACTGTGAAGGTGGAACCACACCCATGTGCTCGCTACTGTTGAACAGTTGCAAGCAGCAGGGCTTTTGAGGGAGTCATGAAAGCTGCATGGTAGCAAGTCTCCTGGATTTTAGATTTTTCTGAAAACCTGGGGCTCAGGTTTGTAGAAAGATCTGTCTTGTCTGTTTATGGCTATAATCTCTAGATTTAATTATCCACACATGGAGCTATGTTGAGAATTACATATAGTGATAGGCAAAGTATTAAAAACTAAGTCAACCATAGTGTTTGAACAATGTAAACGTTTGTTAAAATGTTACTGCAGAGTGAATGGGCTGCATGTGGTGTCTCGCCTTTCTTGATATGCTGTCTATTTTTTCTTCACCTACAGTCAGTCACGGCTCAAACTGTTTTAAATCACAGTCTATTTTAAACATGACATCGTTACAAATTTTATTTACACATTGGCAAGCTGTCTCACTATTGTTGGATTCTGTGCTGTTACGCAGTGCAGCAGGTCAAGATTGTGTGTGTGTGATATTACAGAGTAATTAGATCAATAGCTACTGTTTTTGAAATGACACAGTCACGGGAAGTACAATTTTGAAGAAACTGCCTTGATAGCTTTACTGACAACAAGAGCCATATTCTCTAGGTATACATGGTCTGCCTCCTTTCATGTGACTTGTTCCTTGGGTCAGTTCTCAGTAAAAAGCCTACAGGCTGTTTTTCCCCTCGCTCTCTCCGTGTATATTCCATGATTACTACTTGCCCTTTAGCTGTTACATATTTTCAGCTGTTTGAATTGTAAAGGCAAATGGAAAACAGTATAGTATGCTGAGGTGAAGTTTCCTTGTTTTTCTGACCATGTTTTAGAGCACGTGAGGAATGCAAGACTCAGCCCCAGGGTAATAGAGTTTGCATTACATCTTCCCACAGAGTCGCGACAGCCCTTCATTTATTTGTTTTTCATCTGGGTTGGCTCCCAAAGCAGCTTAATATTGCAATCGATTGCAGTGTTTAATTAAAGACTGTTGCACAGTTTCATTGTGCTTATTTTTTCCTCCTGCACAGTTAAGCAGTCTCCCCCAGATAATTTATCAGCTGGCAGAACGCTGGGTACTGGGATTGTCAGCTGGTGGACATGATGCTGGGGGGAAGCATCCCAGATGTTAGTTCTCCACTCTCATCTCCACCTTCCCCCTTGCTCATTGCTTCTAATAACTGGACCCTATAGTGTTGCTGCCTACTGATAAGAGTTTCAGCTCTGAAATTGTGTGCCCCATCAAAAAATAAACTGAAAGCGCAGGTGACCTTTTCTGGAGGAACTCAGTAAATATTAAGACTTGGGGGAGTTCAGTGTTTCTGTGAATGATTTGAGCTGCAGCAGGAGGGGGAAACATGGAAGTCATGCTCTGCAAATGGAGGTCCCTTCTGTTGGTGGAAGTCTCTGGTGACCCTAAGCCAAAGATTTATAGCATTGCTGTAATAGTAAGCTCATTGTGTTAAAAGTATTTTCTTTCCAAGAATGTAGATTTTTTTTTCTGTGTTTCTACTATCAGTTTGAATGGTCTACCTGTGTGACTCTTATTTTTGGTTACTCCAAATGGAAGTTAGAAACTATTTTTTAAACATTCTCGCCAAGTTGTTCCTTTAAAATACATATCTGAAAACGAAACTGTCATTCTGCCATTCAAGCCTTAGAGGTCTAACTACATGTTACATAAGCCTGTTTGCATATTACAGTGAATACACATACCACCTACATATGTGTGTGTACACCTGCTTGTGAGGGGAAAACTCATTCTCCCCCAAATTCTATGGAAACCAGAGAGTTTGGGGGCAAGTGCTAGAGCATCCCCCGGTGCAATGCCGGCACTTCTGCATCATGCCCGAAGTGACGTCATTGCACAGGGGTGCAGATAGCCACCCTCTGTACCCACCTCCCAACTAGGGTTGCCAGGTGGGTGGGATTGGCGGGCAATCCACCCAGCTGCTCCAGAGTGGTGGCTGTGTGTGCATGCGTGCACACGTGATGACTGCACTTCTGGTTTTACTTCCAGAAGCGGGGTTTGAGTGTTAAATCTGCCTTGGCAATGTGATGCTTCCAGAAGTAAAACTAGAAGTGCCCATCACATGCACGTGCCCGCGCACACCCACGGCTTCCCCAGCCCCACCCCCTAAAACCTCCCGCTGATTGGAGAAGGGACCTGGCAACCCTACTCCCAACAGCTCCCACCAGTTGCCAGGAGGGACCTGGCAACCCTATGACAAACCCAAATATGCCATGAGGACTGTGTAATGTGTAGTTAAGCCCTAGGTTCAGCCTCTTAAACTGCATACATTGTAATTCATTGTGTTTATAATGATTTGATGATGACATCCTAATTTTTGCTTCAGAATTGCCTTCCCCAAAGTTTGAGTGGGGAAATAGAATCTTTATATCTTTTCAGCACAAGAACAATAGAACTGTGGCAAGAACAAGATAGCAAGATCTTTGTACTGTAAAAATATAATTGATTGATTGGTTGATTGGTTGATCGATATAGCCCTTTTCAGTATAAGTGTTCACAAAGCAGTTTACAATTTTTAAAAAATAAACCAATTAAATCATTCAAGGTGAAGAGAGCATTTCCTCTGCTGGAACTAGGCCCAGGCATGATGGAAGACAGCTGGCTGCCACCTCTCCTTCATCTGATTACCTCAGCAAAGAGTATCCTTACCATGATTTGCCAATGGAGAAGATTAGGTCAGCCAGGCTTCCTTTCCTTTGTGTATGACGATGTATGATGACATTGTTTGATAAGCTATGAAGTAGGAAGCCAGCAGCCAATAATGAAAGAAATTGCTTGTTCTCGAGGGGTTTTGCCCTTCAGTTACCATCACGCAGCAGGAACACCTTGGGAGCAAAGGAGGTTTGAAAAAGTGTGTTCGTATGAGTTAAATCAAAGAAGATAACCAGTGTCCAAAATAGAGAAGAGGCTATAAAAAGCCTTTGGCTGATTTATAAAAATAGTCCTTTGTGGTAGAAAAGTAATGGCTCTGCACAGGGTAGTGCTAAGGAAGTGACAAATAGCAATTTCCTTTAGGTACATTTCAAGAAAGAAATCCATTTGCCTAAAGGAAAAGGCTGAAACTTGGAACTCAGCTGCATCTCAGTGCCAGGAGGCAGAGATTATAGACACAGATGAAAGGGAACCTGTACTGGCAGTAAATTTTAGAAGAGAAGACCTAACACTGTCATGTCATGGGTCAAACTGAGGGGAGAAAGGGAGAAAAGGTCAGAGAGGGAAAGGAGCACAACGGAAAGAAAATGAGGCCAGAGCTAGATGAGGTTTTAAATGCAGAGAAGTCAAAAGAAGAGGGAAAAGAACTAGTGATTTTTCTAACAAAGTGGGTAAAGCTAGGACAGGTGGAAAGGAGGCATAGTCTTGTCTGATTGCGGAAGCTAAGCAGGGTCAGTACTTGGAAGAGAGACCACCAAGGAATACTGCAGAGGAAGGCAATGGCAAACCACCTCTGCTTCTCACTTGCCTTGAAAAACCCCTGCTGGGGTCTCCATAAGTCAGCTGCAACTTGACAGTGGTTCACACACAAATCTAGGACAGAATCCAAAACATAATTAAAGCTTAAAAAGAGCTGTTTCAGAGTAGAATAATGTGATTTGTCCAGAATTCAACTAGACCTGATGAACTGTGAACTCTTTCCAGTATCCCACACTTGTTTTTTTTTTTTTTTTAAGTACTCTTCCATAGCTTTTTAGTCAAAGCACAAAGTTTATTGTAAAGTTTTGCACAAGCAGCTTTCTGGAATAGCTTTAAGAACTCATGATGAGGGTGTATTCTGCTGGAGCAATTTGTTGGTGGAAAGAATAACAAACAAAGCTTTCATATTCATATAACTACTTTTATTATCTAGGGTAAGATATCATGACCACAGCTAATTTTGTCTTCTTAAAGTACTCTCCCAGACAAAAGAAAGAAATGGCTGGCCACAGTGGATATAAGAATGCTCATTATCTTTTCAAATAAATTTTAGCAAAGAATGTCAGTTTGAGGACAAATTGAACTGGCCATTCAAATTAGGAGCCATTGTTAGTGATAGAAAAATGTAATTGCTAAGCATATAAATTATTGCAATGTTTATAATAGCTTGCAGGAATTATAAATGAGCACTCTAACCCTGGTGCGAGCAATACTATACAAAGTTTTGAGTGACCATAATGTAGATTTATTAAGATAGTGTACTTTTACTATTTAATTAATCATATATATTTTATTTGTGTTTTATTAAATATCCCAGTCTTCATATCACCTATCACAGTTATAGGTTTGTTGGAAATCCAGATTAAGACTTTTTCTTGTATTTGTATTCTAGGCTCATATCTTAACTACTTAGAATTCTAGCCTTGTAGCCCTGAGACATAAAAAGGACTTTAATAAGGCTGTCGATTTTCTAACACTTGGTGTGATGTGAATTGTTCTCTTGCATTCAGAAATCACCTAGCATTATCAGCACAAAACGCGTAATTTTGTTTGTGTGTCTTTTCACATTTTTTTCATAGAAGCAGTTTGCATATATAATAGAGAGTCGGTAGCTTCCATTTTCAGTCATCCTTCTTATAAAGGAGGATAAGCAGTCCTTAGTTTGCATTCCAATCCTAAATGGATTATTGGGATGTAACTTCCATTGAAATAAGTGCCATTTAATTCCTACTAATGTGTTTAGTATTTGGGTTTCAAGACTGGTAAATTAATTTTCTAGCTGAAATGTTTTCCTGTTCTGATCGTTGAAATGCACAGCATGCTCACATTTTGTTCATATTCATAAGATAAAAAGGAGGAGAGAAAAATGGTGTAAGCTGCTTTAAGTCCCTAGTAAGGAGAAAGGCAGGGTATAAATGTGGTAGGTAGGTAGGTAGGTAGGTAGGTAGGTAGTAGGTAGGTAGATAGATAGATAGATAGATAGATAGATAGATAGATAGATAGATAGATAGATAGATAGATAGATAGAGAGTTTCATAACGGTTCATATTGCATAGTAAATGCAAGAAATACTTCTTTGTAATGTAGTAAAGTGAGCGACCATTGAAAAGTCACTGATACATACAATGCAAGAGAAAAGAAAATTTATCATGCTCAGTTTTCCTCAGAAGTTAGGAAAGTAGAAACAGCATAGCTTAGTGGTAAGATTGTTGTACTTTAAATAGCATAGTTCTGAGTTTGAATCCCTGCTTAACCCGAAACTTACTGAGGGGCAATCTACCTGACACTGAGTTCTGTGAATTAGATCATAAGCGTTTTTCTTTTGAAAAGTAGGGCCCCTAACAGATTGGGACCATAGTACAGGGCGTATAGCCTTTTTCCTCTCATCATTTCCCTCAATATTTAATGTCCCACAGAGCTGCTATTTGCTCCACTGATACAAATGTACAGGTCCTGATTGGTACCTGTATAAGGGCCTGCATGTTTACACAATTTGTCAAATTGTAGGTGTTTCCAGTTAGGAAAATGGAATATGAGGAAGGCTTACCTTTCCTCCCCCGATCATGGCCCTGATCTAAATCAGGCCCCCTGTGCCTACCTTTTAAAAGGAAGTACACTTACGGCCCATTCCTGAGGTTGGGGGCTGAATGGGCTTAGGAGGTGCTGGGACCCCTATGCCAGAGTTCGTGCCATTTGCACCATCTAAACTGGCATGGACACCGGCGTTGGGGCACTTATGCCGGTCCTCTTGGACTGCTGCGGCAGCGCAGGCCTTGGATACTGGCTCGGTCTCCCACCAGCATCCTGCCGGAACAAATCCTTGCGGCGGCATCCTGGGAGGCGTTCCAGGGGGCGGAGCTGCCAGATGGCAGCTTCCTAACCCCTTTCAGCCCAGGAACGTCCCCTAAGCAACAGCAGTGCTGCACCACCTTTGTTGTTGGCACAGCCTTGCTGTTTTCAATGGGGCTTTCCCCCCCTTTTCCAATTTTTTTCTTTAAAAAAAGTCCTTTCCCCCCCTTGCTGCAGCGGCAAAACCTCTTTGGAGGTGCCGCAGTGCTGCCACGGCTGTGCCGTCCCTGGCCGCCGCAGCTCTCAGGAATGGGATATTAGGAGCTCATGCATGGATATGACAGGGTCTGATGTAGTTTGGCTCTGAGTAACCATAAGCCAATCATGTACATGAACTCATGATGCTGCCTTATACTATCCCTGTTCACATGCTACAGTGAACGCACTTACCTCCTGCATGCACATAGATGTATTTGATTGTAAGAAATAGCCAAGATGTTCTCAAATGGGGCCCAGTAGCTGAGTAAATGTGGGGTTTGTACCACACATTCAGCTCTATGTGCATCGAATGCAACAAAGAATGAGTCAGCACACATATTTTTTAAAGATCAACTGTATATTGTACACTGATTATATTGTTTGCTGTAACTTATGAACAGTGCTACTAAATCCAACCACTGATCTATAATGATCAGTATTGTCCATTCTGATTGATCATCAGGATCAGGGAGAGATCTTTCAAATCATCTTCTACCTCATCCCTCTCTAACTGGAGATGCTGGGGATTAAACTTGGGACCTTCTTTGTGGAACGTAGATATGTTATCATTGAGCAGCCTGACCCTAACCTATCTGATATGGTTGTTCTCAGGAAACCAAATAAAATCAAAAACCTTTATTACGCATTTGTTATAAATTGCATAACCAGACCACACATCAAGAAATAACACAAATAAACAAGCATAGGCTTTAAAGAAGGAAATTATCCTAAGTTATTGACAATCAATTCTCATAGCCTCATGGCAGCTAGGAGGTACCTAGCTACTTGATTAATGATATGAGGGTGCCGGTCAGATAGAAGGGATAAAACTGACCACTTACCAGAGTGGCCTTTAAACTTGCATAAAAGAGGGCTGATTTAAAAATTCCTCAACTCAGTATAAAAACAGTAACGCAAAACATGAGTTAAAAAATTAGGAGCTCTAGCTCTAAGGGGCAGAGTCTTTCCTGATGAGGAGTTCTGAAGAATCTGCCGTAAAGGATTGTTGAAGGCAAAACATTGAACCTTGTGAGCATAAAAGCTCTGCAGATTTGCAGAGATTTGTGGTACAAGAAATAAGCAGCTGGAGTCCCATAATCAGGCACGATGCCACCCAAAATTGGGGAACATGTCCTATTAGCTAATGAGTACAGAGTTTGTCTCTCAATATCCAGCTATCTCTGGCAAAACAATCTAGAAGCTTGTTGTTTCTCCAACATGAAAAGCAAGTCAAGTGAAATGCCAATTGAAAATTTTCCACCAAATTAGACACAACCAATTGCTTGAAAAAGAGTTAGATAGCATAGATATATATTCAGATATAAAGTGGAGGCACAGCCAACATATCAAGGTCTGAAGGCTCATGTTTCTAAGAGACTCAACCAGTCTCTAAATACATGGTTTCATATTCTACACAATTTAGAACAACCAAAATGTGATGCAAAAAGGAAGTGTGGATCTTCTCAACAACCTGATTAAATGTGCTTACAAAATTAAAAGTGTTACTTTACAATAACACAAAGTTACCTATTATTCAGTTACATAGGATTTAAAAAACCACATAAAATGTGGATCTGTTCTCATGTACCTAACTGTGGCATATCAGAATGAATTTTTTTTCATGCTATAGCCCATTGGAAAGGGAAAAGAATGAGCTACAATTGTCAAATATACTTTGGGTAACTATCTGGACTAGGTAAAGCACCATATGCCACAAACCTTATAAAAATGTAGAAAAAATTACTTTTTCTTTGATTTATGCCTTATATCACAAAACAGTAAAGGATAGAGGCATTATTAGTATTAATTATTTGTAGGGGAATTTATTAGATTTCAAACAAGGGCTTTAAAATTTGAAATTGGTCACTTGGTTCACAAATTGTACCTCAGTTTGGGAAAAGGAGAAAAAATTGGCTTCTGCCATCCTGATGACATCATAAAAAGCTTAAGCTATCAATCAGAATGAGTTATCACATCAAAACATAATGCAAATTCTGGCCCCCACTTGCTTCCTGCAGGGGAATCAGATTCCTAGCATTTGAACCGTGTAAACTGGATGTTTCCAACTTTTTAACTCTTTCTGCCTTTGCTAGTGGGAAGCCTCATACCCAATCCAGAAATAGGGAGTTTGCTCCCACGTGAATAGCCACTTAAGGATGCCCAATAGCACATGCCAGGCAAGTCAAAAGAGGGAGACAATGTGGAGGTGTTTCTATGCTAATGCTAAAAGCCTCCAAGAGAAAATGGGGGAGTTACAGTGCATGGTTTTAATATAGTGAGCATTACAGAAACCTGGTGGAAAGGAGAGAAACAGTGGGATACGGTCATCCCTGGTAACAACCTCTATAGAAATGACAGGGAAGGGCATATTGGAGGGGGTGATGCTATGAATATCAAGGAAGGCATTGCAACTAATAAATTAGAAACCATAAAAAGGGCAGACTCATCCACAGCATCCTTGTGGGTGACAATTTAGTACTGGGGATGTTCTATCGGGCCCCTGACCAAAAGGCTCAGAGTGATCTAGAGATGGAGAATGAAATCAGGGAAGCATGCAAAGATGAAGTAGTAATAATGGGAGACTTTAACTACCCTCATATTGACTGGATAAATGCATGCTCCAGTCAAGCCAAAGAGATAAAATTTCTAGACATCCTCAATGACTGTGCCCTCAAACAGTTGGTCATGGACCCAACCAGAGGGGAGGCGATCCTGGACTTTATACTCTGTGGTGCTGCCAGCGACTTAGTGTGGGATGTGGATGCAGTTGAG